>NC_142803.1:20373270-20412691 GCF_049724085.1 Artemia sp. Qi Xiang Cuo | reverse complement strand
AACCTTAACTGCAGCAGTGTTGTATATAGCACTAATCACTTTAATGTATTTGTCTGGTATACCATACAAGGATAAAACCTTTACTAAAGCTCTTCTATCAACAGAATCAAACGCTTGCTCATAATATATAAAATTGAGGACTAAAGGTGTTTGAAAAATCAGGCACTTCTCAATTATTAGCCTAAGAGTGAAAATTTGGTCAGCACATCCTCTAGCTTTTCTAAAACCGGACTGTTCTTCTCTTAAAACTTTGTCTACGGCATCTCTCAGTCTAAAAAGTATCATATTACTAAGTAATTTACTACCTACAGAGACCAGACTAATACCTCGGTAATTACCGCACTCTCTCTTATCACCTTTCTTATAAAGTGGCTTAATTAAGGTTTTCCTAAAATGGTTGGGTACTTCCCCCTTTTCAAAAATCATATTCATAATCTTCAGTAACTTATTTCTAACCTCAGAGCCACCATATTTAAGAAACTCATTTACCACCCTATCAGCACCTGGAGCCTTATGATTTCTTAATCTTCACAAAACAAATCTTCCTTCACATCCAAGGTATCACAAACTTTTTCATTTTCCTCTATATCCTTTCCTGCAACCCTATCTCGGTTAAGCCAATTCTCAAAATGTTCGGCCCATCTCTCTTTAGTATTTTCTTTATCGCTAATTGCGGCCACATTCCTATCTTTAACTGGGACAAGTCCGGATTGATTACTCCCTCCCAATTTATTAACATGCCAGTACAATACTTTACTATTATGCCGTCTAGCTGCATCTTCCAGATCCTTGGCAATTTTATCCATGGCCTCCACTTCACACCTCCTTAGTTCATATTTTATGGCTTTCTCCACTTTCTTAACATTCACTTTTGTTTTTATATGATCTATAACTCAGATAATTCTTGTACAAGTCCTTTCCCCTTTCTATTAAACATAAAGCCTTTTCACTAATATTCTTAGCTGCAGTTCTAGCTTTCTTCCCTAAGACACCTTCAGCAACTTCACATATTTATTTTTCTAAAATTATTCCAACCATCTTCCACATTACCAAATTTTAAACTCTGAAGTTTAGTATTCAACTGTTCCTGGAAAGTTGCTCTCAAATTCTCATCCTGCAGTCTACCAACATCATAACTTCCCGGGAGGTAGTTACCCTTCCGATATTTCAGCTTTAAATTAAAACTTGACACTGCTAGATGGTGATCTTTACTTTTAACATCAATAACGGCACTCCTATATACCCTAGCATCTTGTATTGATCCTGCCAGTCTTCGGTTTACTATAACATAATCAATAGGGTTTTCTGGCTTACCATCACGTCAATACCATGTTAACTTATCAGCCATTTTATGACCAAACACCGCTTTGGTTATAACTAGATTGTTATATCTACAAAATTACAAAAGTCTGTATCCATTACTGTTTTCTTTTCCTACACCAAATTTACCTAGGTTAGGATACCATCTATCCCTATTTCTACCGACCTGTGCGTTAAAATCTTCCAGTAATAACATCCATTAAGATTCCAGTAAGAGCTTTAAGTTCCTAACTAAAAGCTCTTTTGAACTAGGTTGGGTTGAAAAAGTCTGGATGGTCCTGATGGTTTGGGAGGTGCGGTCCCCCCATCAGGTTAGTCTAGTCTTCCATCCCTATTTAAACATAGGAGAAATCCTACTGCGGTTTCCTCATCGTGGTAGTCAGGTGGAAACGGCCGGAATTGCCTATCCCAATTCTTGTTAGGCCAAACCGCAGAGGATGCCATCAGGGAGTGGAGACCTTCATAGTTAAATATATTTCCACGAAACGTCCAAATGCAAGTAAATATAAAGAGTCCAACCCATACTACGGCATCCCCGCAAGCGATGTGTTGAAGGTTCCATCGGTGCCTTCTCCGAAAAATTTGCAGGCACAAACTACGGCATTCCCGGCAAGCGATGCGTTGAAGGTTTCATCAGCGCCTTCTCCGAAAAATTGGCAAGGTGAGGTACTACTTCGGAAACACACACAACCCCTCAGTGTAGGGTACTGGAACGTCTGCTCAATGAAATGCCTAATGACCCAGTCGTTTATCGCTGGGGAATTGTTGCGTTACAACGTAGACATAATGTGCGTTTCAAAAACTCGAATCAACGGCATTGTGGAAGGCTCAGGTTCTAAGGGATGGAATCTGGAAGGCCATGACAGAGGATGGAGTACCAGGCAAGATAGTCAGACTTATTCAAGGATACTATCAGCATACGTGAGCCCAAATCCAGATCGGCGGAAAACTCTCATCGATGGTCCAAATTTATTTTGGTTTCTGAAGGGATGTATATTGTGTCCCGTCTTATTTAATTTTGTGATCGAATGGATTATGACCAGAGCAATGACGACCTTTTCAGGCGTTGAAGTAAGTCCCAATTTCGTGATAATCGATCTTGACTACGCCGACGATATTTGCTTGTTAGCTGAATCTCGTTCAGAAGCCCAATCTATGCTATCGAAGGTAGCTGACGAATCCTCTCTGGTCGGCCTGAAAATAGGCTCCCTGAAGACGCAAGTCATGGCGTCCGGTATATCATCTCAAGACCCCGCAATTTTACTAGAACAGTCGCCTATAGACGAGATACATGAATTTAAGTACCTAGGATCTCTGGTAGACCCAATAGGAGGATGCACATCAGAAATACAGTCAAGAATTGCTTCAGCAACTGGAGTCTTCACCCAGCTAAATCACTCTCTATGAAACCAAAAAAATGTTTGTCCGAAGACAAGAATAAGGATTTACCAGGCCCTTGTTCGGTCTGTCTTACTATACGACAGTGAGACATGGAGTATAAAAGCAACCGACATTCAAGCACTCAACGTATTTGACCATTCATGTTTAAGGAGAATCATTGGCACTAAACTCCATGATCGTGTCAGCAATGTCGGGCTCCGCAAAATCTGCTATCAACGTTCTGATTTGGCCACCATAATTAAACAAAGAAGACTCTGATGGTTCGGCCATACACTTCGCCGCCCATACCACACCTTTGTCAATAAAGCCCTCAGATGTAAACCTCTTTCGGGATGTAAAAAGCGACAAGGGGGTCAAAAGAAAACGTGGCTCGTCTGCATCAAGGCTGACCTATACCCAATCGGTGGCTTCAACAAGTATGGACGAAGATGGGAAAAGTCTTGGCTCGATTTGATTGAACCACTCGCAAACGACCGAGACTCTTGGCTTACTACAATGACGAAGCTACTGGACGCCAGGGAGAGTGGAGATGCTTTAGTCCTGCTACAAAGGAAAGGCAAAGGAGGAGTAATAACATCATATTTCTACCTGGACCCTGTCTTTTTGCTCCTATAACTGTAAGTAAATTTTATCTGAGTCACTAGTATCTCCGTCAGTCGGTTCTACAGGGGCGTATATTACTATAACTGATACCCTGAACTTCTTAGTAATAATATGAGCAATTAGTATCCTATTATTAATACCTTACCAGCCTAAAAAAGACTTAGCAGCTTCCTTATTCATCACGAGGCCTACTCCCTGTCTATTTACCCCATCCTTCCTGCCTGAGTAAACAAATTCTGTATCACCTAATTCCTTGCCTCCTACCCCTGGGATATGAGTTTCTGAAGCTCCTAATAAATTTAGTTCGAATCGTTTGAATTCGTCTGTCAAAATGTCGATACGATAGTCATTTTTTAACGTCGTAACATTCCAAGTTCCAATTTTCATGTTCTTTAAATCATTGAAATTATTTTGGCCTCAGGAAAAGCAATGATCCCGGAAACCAGTGCAGGACGGGGATCACACATCTTCTCAAGTCTACACCGAAGTGCTTAAGCCGGCTTAGAGCTGGACAGCAAGAAGTCCCTGGGACCTCCATGAATGGGGTCTTTGTGCAATCCTGGGCCCATCTTGGTCACAACTTGGTTTTCAGCACTTGGCAATGTTTTTCAGAAATGAGGTTTTCAGAAATATGAAATCCTACAAAAAAAACTTGAAACATTTGGAGTTGAAATAGACATCTCAGAATTTGCCACACAAGAAAAAAGATAATTTTCGAGGACTAAGGGCCCATGGGGAGCAGGCCCGGGCTTGTTGGCCATAAGTCAGCTCCTTAGTTCGCAAGTCTGTAAATAAATCCTATCACTACTATTAACAATGTATTACCGCCTGAGGCCACTACAATCGTGGAAGCTCCTTCTTTGACCCAGTTTGTTCAAAGTTCTATCCTTTTATCCCTCTCATGAAGTTTCATTTTCCTTAAATCCTTTTTAGAATCTCTTCCCGCCCCTTTCGAGGACATCCTGCTTTTCCTTTGGCCCCAAATTGATGGCATAAAATGACACTTTTTGAAAATACGTCATCCTAAGCTTCTTAGCGTTTCTTTCGTTATAGCCCTATAAAGTGAGGCTTGTTGTTTGATATGCGGTCAAGCAAACGTGTACCTAAAACTTTTTTAGATGATTTCTCTGGTAAAGATTCAACTATTCCCCTCAACCTTTCGAAGGGCTTAGGTTTCAGAGCCATGATTAGCGACTGTCGTTACCATGGCTTCCAGTGCTCTAACCTTAGTTTAAGATTTATCTTTCTATTCTTCAAAAGTTTTTCAGCTGCAAAAAAAAAAAATATTCTATACCTTTTTTATTCTACTTTTTATATCTTTTATCTATTCACCATCGTTGCTAATAATGCTACCCCGGTCAGTGGTGGATCCAGGGGGACGAGGGAGCGTCCCCCACTAGCGTAGTCTAGAGTGGTTTAATTTACTTAATTAACTCAAGTTTGCGTTAATTAAACTTACTCCTAACGCAAGTTTATCGGATCAACCTATTTTGCACCCCTCCCCCCAATTTTTTTTTATCGAATCAACCTATTTTGCCCCCCCCTCCCCTAAAAAAATCCTGGATCTGCCCCTGACCCCGGTAAGTGAAGCTATTCGCTTGGTCGAGTTTCTCGCTTTCACTACCTCTTCATCCTTGCTTATCTCTATTTTTAGTGACATGGTCTGTCCAAAAAATCATTTGTTTGGTTAATATTTTTATTTAGAACACAAGAATCATCTGCATACTCTGAGTCAAAACAGTTTTATCTTACCATTTGATATTGAGCGTGTTCCCGGTCCGACGAAAAGTTAATAATATTTAATAAAAATTTAATATTTCATCGCAGGTGAGAGCAAATTAACAGTTAGAGCGATCAAAAATTACATCAGTAATAAACTTTGTAATAAATTTTTGTGAACACAGTTAACTAGCGTATTTACTAAATTAAATTCTGCATATTCATCACCAACATTGATAAAGTAGAGACAAATGACCAATGTAATAATAAATAATGAGTATTAAGGGATCAAAACTCATATTTTTCATATTTTACTCATTGCTCATTAAAATTACTCGTGTTTTAATAATAAATTACAATGCATATTAGGGCATTAGTTAATAAACTGTTTCAGGTTGGCAGTTGATTCGTATTAAATTTGAAGTAAATACGAATTAAATTGCAATTTCCACCTGGAACACACTCATTGTGTTCCCCCATAGCCTTTAATGTGTTCTTTATAACGATGTCCATGAAAATAATTTATACAAAGAAAGGTAAGATACGACCGTGCTTAACCCCTGATTCCGCACTGAACCAGCTACTAACCTCACTTCTAATCATAATCACAGCGATATTTTTCCCATACCTAGCTATATCACTAATCACTTAATTTATGTATCTAGTATATTATACAGGGTAGGACCTTCGCCGAAGCTTTTCTATCTCTGAATCAACTCCTTGGTCATAGTCTATAAATTTCAGGACTCTTCTCAATTATTAATCTAAGCATGAAAATTGGGTTAAAACACAGTAAGTCTTTCTTCAGGGGAGAGGGGTACAAGGAACCTTAAAAAATGCATTCTTAGCCTAATACTTTTATGAGAGGTTGTTTAAATCAGTCTGAAAAGAATAGGAATTTACCCCTTCATCTGAAGGAATGTATTTAAACTAAGGATTTAAAAAAAGTATAGTTTTAGAAGGTGTGGAGAGGTAAATTTTACATCACGAAAGCCTATCGTATTGGAATCGGTCTTGGGCCCATATAGCATACCATAAAAATAATATAATGTATAACCCCGCTTTCTATAAGCTTATTACAAATGATTTTCGGCGTTCAATTGATAATTACGAATATTTTATTGTGTTCTAAAGCACTCATGCAAACCATTTGAAAATCATTTTTGCTTATTTTGCTTCAGAGCTCAAAGATCGGCATTTTGTCTTATAGAGGTTCTTGGAATATTTAGCCTTAAATGAATGACTGAACCTTAAATGTTTTTTGTCGTTATTTGAAGTTCGTTATCGTTATTTGAAGTTCACGAATAAGCCATACCTAATTGGAATTTGAATACTGGCTACAGAATGTAGAATACATATATAATTTTTTTATTTATTTTACAAATGACGTGAATCGATTAAGTTCTGTTCAAGGCACAAGGTCAATTAGCTTTTCATTCTTGCGCACCGCAGTACTTCTATCAGCAGAGAGGGAAATCACAACAGTTTGCTATTCCCGTCACCTAGCACCAGAATGCCATTTATCTCCATGTTGCAAAACATTCGAGTCCGGGCGTGAATCGGAACCCCGTTCTGTCTGAACCAAAATTAAATAACCGTAACAGAAGTAGGAAAGTCGAGCACATCTAATCAGCCTAGACCCCTCACGTTTTTTCATGCAAACGTTTTCTTCCTGCCGAATCACCTATCTTTTGTACGAAGAAATCAGCCGGAAGAAAACGGACACCGGGGTCTAGCCTGATTTGAGACTAGCATTGCTCGTATGGCAGTTTCTAACTTCTATTACGGTTATGTACTTCGGGTCAGAACCTAGCTGCACTACGGGTTCACACAGATGCGATCTCACGGTTTTTGCATTTACTCTCGGTTTCTCCCTAATGACGGAATATTCTACCTTTTGCTGGTTTGCGAGATAAGTCGACGTATTCCAGCGCATTTGACGAATTATGATATAAAAAAAATGGAAACCGTGCACTTCAGCGTTGCATCTTCTTCTTCTTCTATTTCACAGCAGGCGGGCTTTTCAGTTGATACTATTTAGCCCTTTTCCTTTTACTTCACTCTGTGGGCTACAGAGCTACTGGCTTGGTTGTCTCTTATTTATTAGATATTCTCAAATATCTTTCAGTAAATCTTTCGACTCAAGAAGTTCTAATATAAGATGATAGATATCGATTCCTGTACTCTGTTGGTATGTATAGTCGGATAGGCTCTCGGCTAATAGTGGCACTTTGTGGTGTTTGAAGCACTGTAACACTTTACAATGCAAGGTATGCTGTGCAGACGTCAGCATATTACATTTAAATAGGCAGTGGTCAATTGTTTCATTATTCAAAATATAATACCTGCAAAGAGGGGACAGGGGAACTGAACCATTTGAATTAGGAAACTGATACGAGAATACAAAAAAGTTTAGTCCATTTGTTCCAGAACGAATTCTATGATAAATTTTAGAAAAGTACTTATTGGGAAAGGGGGAAAGAGTAGGATTTTTCTTATTAAACATAATATCTGATAGTCTCCATCGGTAAATATCTCTAATGGGGATTGGTCTCGCACTTGGCTGGTCAATATTTATAGCATTTTTTGCTCTTTCATCATTCTGATGATTACCCCTTATACCGGAGTGGCTAGGAATATACTGAAGATAAGTTCTTATGCCACTTAAAGCAAGATTATCAATAATACTAAGACAATGATAAGTGTCAATATCCAGCTTATACTTAGGAGCTGAAGACAGCAACTCAAGGCTTGATAAAGAGTCAGAATAAACTATAATATTATTTGAATTAGCAATCAAGGGTTTATTTTCCATAAGGTGTTCTAATGCCATGATTATGGCATTTAACTCTGCAGACATTATAGATACATTATTATACAATCTCTCACCCATTGCAATTTTCAGGTGAGGAAGGAAGGCACCACTTGCTACCTTCTCATTCATTTTGGACCCATCAAAAAATATTTGGAAATAGTTTTTATAAGTAATTGTATTAAGTTCAGCAAATTTTGTCTGGACAATGGGGGTTAAATCTTTAGTCCACTTTGAGAAATCAGTATTTATTATGGGGATTGACCAATGGAGGGGATTTGGGGGAAAATAGGTGCAATAGACTTTGCGGGTACAAGGAACTTCTTCTGAATATTGGCATACTCATCTGCAATACCTCCATGCATGGCTGGATTTTTTAACCAATTCTGTAGGGTGTGTGAGCTATTTGACTCAATTTTTGCAAGATTTTTTATCAAGAGAATACTACACATCTCTCTGATTGTCTTTAATACACTCTCTATAAGCAGAAACTTGGTGCTTGTGGGTTTCCTAAGACCAAATATGAGACGTATTATGTCGTTTTGTATTGTTTCAATTTTTTGCATCTGGGTGTTTGCACATGCACCATAGACGATGAGCCCGTATTCAATACGGGGTCTTATATGTGATTTATAAAACTTGAGTAAGGTTTTCTCCTTACAGCCCCAGGGTGTACAAAGAAGTCTTTTTAGTATAATTATTTTTCTATATCATTTTTTTATTGTGTTTGAAATGTGGAGGTGGAAATTAAGTTTTTGGTCAAGCATGAGACATAGGTAATTAATATGATTATCTTCTGGAATAGTTGTTCCATTTAGATATAATATTACATTAACATGAATTGGAAAAGTGACTTTTGCAGCTTTGACTGTGCAATATCAAAGGTGTAGCCAGATGACCATAGTACCAAATCATTAGCATATTGTATATTCGTGTGGGGGAGGTTCATGCCCCAGATATATAGAGCAAAGAGGAGGCAGCTGAGGACTGCTCCCTGAGGAAGGCCTTTGATTATTGTCTTATGGGGTGAAGAGGCTGAACCTACAATGAAACTTCGCAATTCTATGAAAGAATTTATAAAAGATACTAGCTTGGGGGGTAGTCCAAGGTTTGCAAGTTTAATTAAAAGGATTTGGTGGTTCACAATGTCATATGCCCTTTCAAAATCTAGGAAAGCTGCAACTAGGACATTATTTTTTTAGAACGATTCATTTATTGCATTTCTTAACAATATGAAAGCATCTGTTGAGGAATGGTGTTTCCTGAAACCAGTTTGAGCGTGAGGGATAATATTATTTTTTTCAACAAACCAGAGGAGTCGGTAATAAATCATTTCCTCCATTATTTTCCCCATCACAGGAGTAATCATTATGGGCCTATAGGACTCAGGGTTATTTTTGGGTTTATTTTTCTTTAGGATTGGTAAGAGGGACGAACATTTCCAGATATTGGGGAACATAGATGAAGCCCAAGCATGATTATAACAATTTAGAAGTTCCTGTTTGTATGGAAGGGTGAGATTATTTATCCATGTAGGGTGTATATTGGCATAGATACCGCTAGTCTTGGTCCTAATATGATGTATTGCATTGTTCATTTCCTGGATTGAAAATGGGCTGGTTATATACTCGGATCCTGGGCGAGGTTGCAAACTTGGGTTCATAGGAATTTGGGGTATTTTGCAACAATTGTTTGATGTTAACTTGTTAACAAAAAGAGTGGCAAATAGCTTAGCTTTTTCATTATCATTGTCATAATAGGTATTATTATGTATAAGCTCATACAGGAGTGGGTTGGGGGAAGATTTTTTCCCACAGATGTGGCTTATGACTTTATGTATAATTGGCTCATGTGTTTCTCTGGAGAGATTATTTGCAAAATTGTTCCAGTAGTTATATTTAGCATTTATTATGGTCTTTTTTGGATTAGATTCTGCTTGTAATTTTTTTAAATATGTAGTAGGTGATGGTTTATTTAAGAATATTCTCCTAGCTGCCTTTTTGTTTTCCATTTATTTTGGCACTCATTTCTCCTCCATGCTTTGGGAATATGTTTAGGGAAGATTTTCCTGGGTGTTGTCCTGAGGATAGCATTAATAGCTGTATTTATTAGTAAAAATGCCAAAACTTCAGCATGTGTGTCAGCTGTTGTGTTTGAAATGCATGAATTTTGGGTGAAACTTGTAACTTCATCATTTAGCTTATTTTGGAACATAGACCAATTGGCTTTAGTGTTGATATCTTTAGAGGTATGTAACAGGGTTTCAGCAGGTTCGTTTAGGGAACAAACTATGGCAAAGTGGTCAGTACATAGACTATCAATTTTATTTATATAAATTTTATTCAAAATATTTAAAGACACAATTTGTAGGTCAATTGTAGAAAAACTGCCACTTTTGGGGTTGAAATATGTATTCAGATTTGGAGGGGTAGCAACAGCTAATTCATTATTATTTGAAGTCATACGTTCAATGAACTTACCAGCTTTATTTGCTGGTTTATTCCCCCACAAAAGGCTGTGGGCATTAAAGTCTCCACAAATAATAATATTTTTCAACATATTAGAATTATTTATATAGCTGAAGAAATCCATGGCATCTGTAATTTGGCCATTAGGGTTATAAAAGCTTATTGTGTAAGTTTTTGTATTATTCAGCCAAACACTGATACCAATTGCATCAACCTCATTTACAAAATCTGGAAAGTTGATGCCACAGAATTTTATATTATTATTAACTATTAAGGCTACTCTACCTCCTTTTCTCTCTGATGATCTATCCTTTTTCAGGGTAGTTTATCCCAGAGACTTAATTTGTTGATTTTGGGTTAAATGAGTTTACTGGAGGCAAGCAATATTCATGGAATTATTATTCATAAAAGATATTAGATCATTAAACTTATTTTCTGTAAGTGATTTTACGTTCCACTGGAGTATTGAGGTGTGTTGTGTTATTGTTTTATTTTTCATATGACTGTGTATCAATGTTCAGCTTTTTTAATAGTAGAGTAAGATCTTTTTTTGCTTGAATGAGCACATGATTAGGGATGTAGATTTTTGCCAATTCAGCAATGATTTTTGTTTTCTGTTGTTGTTGTATATTCATGGCCTGAACTGCATTGCAGTTTAGAATGAATAAGCATATATTTAGGGTTTGCATGTTTGGCTGTGCATCCAGTTTTTCAGTTAAGGGATTAATTCCTGGTACTGTTTCTTATTTGTTTCTTGTTGGGAGGGGGTGCCAGGCCGACCTCATCTCACTAGGCAAGGAGGCTTGTTGGCTTGGTGATTCTTTCACCAAGATTTACTTGATGCATTGGGAGTGTTTGACTTGGGAGTTTTATTTGATTTCAATATAGGTTTTGTTTGGTGTGATTGGGCAGCATTTGCTTCCATAGCTGCAAAAGGGTATGGAATGGCCTTCTCTGTTGCTATTTGGAGTGTTAGTGCTCTTTTCTTATATGCAGGGCATTGTGATTTATTGGTAGATTCATATGGGCCTTTACAATTGATACATGTAGGCTGAGTGTTGTTGCAAGTTGTCAACTCCTTAGAATGGGAGCCTTTACAATTACTACAGGCTAGGAGAATTCCATTGCATTTATTTGTTGTGTGTCCCAGTTTCAGACACTTCTGACACTGGATAGGCTTTGGCTTGTTTTCCTTGTGCCGTTTGATTTGCCCAAATAGGAACAACTTTTCTGGGATATTAATTTTTTCCTTCAGTGTAAATAGGAAATATCTACTTGTTTCTAATCCATTAGAGTTGGGTTTACCCAGTTGAGTGACATCTTCTACAGGTATTGTGTTGCCAGCCCTATCTGAGAGCCCTTTTTTTAACTCCTGAATTAGTATTTCTAGGGGAACATTATATACTACTATTTTTGCTGGGGATTGTTTTGGGTTCCATTTAGATGAGTTAATTGGGGTATTCTGAAGAGATTTTAGATTAAGTATTATATCAGCTGATTTCTGATCTTGGACAGCTATTAGCAAAGATCCATCACGGTGAAAGTTAAGAGAAAACATTGATTTTAACATTTTGAAAATTGCAACCCTTATTGTATTAATCTTTGTTATTTCAAAGGGGGTATTTGGAGGAATTTTGAGGTAAATTCCCAAGTTTTGGGAAGGATAATCTTGGAAAGGAGGAGGGGAAATACTTTTGATTGGGGATGTTTTTTTCCTTTTTTTGGAGCTCCTAGAAAGGACCTCTTGAAAGCCATTATCATCTATAGTGACATTTGCTCCAACACTGATCATTGTGCTATTCTCAGAGTTTGAGTTTTCATGTGAGCTCTGAAACAGGGAGCTTGACCAGTCAGGAAGGGGTAAAAATGGATCTATATCATTAGTTTTTGGGGTGGGATCTAGAGGTACTTTTTTTTAGGGGGAGTTATTTGCATTGCCTGTATGAATAGGCTTTAAGCTAAACAGGAACGGATAATAATATGATTCCAGACCGTCTGCACTCTACAGTGGGAAAAATTTCCACAAAAGAAACACCACAGTATGGCCCTGAGGAGGATTTTGAGCACGAAAGGTTCCGTACAGCTACTGATTAATCGAGACAATAATTCACAAGAAACTTATTTTTAAAATTTCTTGAAGTGTTGCTGTTGCTGGTGTTGACCAAAAATTTTTCGTATCTTTTGCAACAATGACAAACATGGATTTTTTTCTTACCCTTGCCATGGATTTTTTCTTAAGCCGACGGTATCCCTGATTTGCAGAGGTAGAAAAAAAATTAAAAGGATAAAAAGATTAATTTATTAATCTTTTAATTAAATTAAATTTTAGTGATTAATTAAATTTTTCATAAATTCCTAGACAAGATGTGTGGCAAATTCTCCACACAGAACCCTTTCCATTACCAGCTAGCTCTAAATGGTCAGCAGCTCGAAACCAACAAAGAAAAAGCTGAATTTTTGGTAGATTTTTTTGAGAAGAAATTCAAAAACCGCTCATAATTCACCTCAGATCAGCATAACACCCCATTTTGACTTGCCTGGGTCCCAGTATCTACTCCAAAATTTTTCCAATGATTGAGGTGAATAAAGCAATCAATTCAATTAAACCCAAAACATCTTGTAGCCACGACCAGATCCATCCATCTTTGCTCCAACACCTTCCAATAGACTTAAAAAAAAGCACTCTTATCTCTCTTCAACAACGCCGGGAGTAATTCCTTCTTCCCATCCACTTGGAAAACATCACTCATCATCCTTATATTAAAACAAAATAAACCCAAAGAGGACCCCAACTCCTTCAGACCCATTATGATTACCACAGTTCTGGGAAAATTATACGAGAAGATAATTCATTCTCAATTGTATTGATTTGCTGTCTAACCACCTCATTCCACATAGCCTAGGCTACCCAAACAATCTTTAGGAAATACCATTCTTCCATTGTTACATTTGTTTGCTTAACCAATGCCATATCTGAGTATCTGAAATATAGCCAAATCCTAGTTGCAGCCTTTTTGGACTTCCAAAATGCATATGATACTATCCAACATCCACTCCTAGTGCAAAAATTATCAAAAAGGGTTTTCCAATATCTGTAGTGAATTTCTTTAAAAGTTATCTTTCAAAGCCATCAATAGATGGCATTATTGTTGTACCAGATTAGATTGTAGTGAAAACAGTTAGTAATTTAGGTAAAGTGACTTTGTTTCGAAATACAGATAGAACAGTTTATTTTGAGCCCAAAACGACTCCTTTGGGAAGCCAGAAATCCAGCAGTGTCGATAAAATTCTATTAAGAAGATATTTGCTGCCACCTATATCCAGCAGTTCAGTAAGTGGGATAGAAAGCGCTCAAGCTCGTCAGTAATGAATTGTCTTTTGACTGAGTAAGACCTGTTACGCGACAGCCGCTTATGTATTTATCCAGTGGCGGTTACAAGTTTATTCCGACCATAAACCATTCTGAATTGTGATTCTGATTTCTGATTTTTGATCGAGTGTTCAAATTATATTTATTCGTATCAATTTGGAACATTTAACCCGAAAAGGAATTGCTGTTGACCTATTGGCCTAAATTTCGAGTTGCTCCGTGGATAAATATTTGTTGCCTGGAGAAGTAAGCCGTTTCTTGTCTAATTATTTCTAAGATGGGACGTCGGCGTAAAGTCCAGCGTGCTGGAACTGGAGCAGTTTTAGATGTTTCGGCCACTTCTAGCGAGGAGTCCCAGTCACCATTGTTAAAGTTGTCGGAAGATTTTGTTATGATGCTGGCAATCGTGAAAGAAAACGGATCTAAGTTAGACTCTATTGATGGACGTATGAGATCTCTGGAACAAAGGGTTATATCGGTGGAAAAAGCGCAGCTTGAGTTTCACGCATCGGTTACGGAAGTTCAAGCCCGTGTAGTATCAGTTGAAAGCGAAACTGATAGCCTAAAAAATCAGATAAGCGTTATCACGAGTGAAGCGATGGCACTGAAGAAAAACAATATTGATCTGGCAAGTCGGTTAATGATGTGTGAATACCAGGTATCTGACAGTAACATTATTGTTTGGAATTTGCCTTGTGACAGTAAGGAGGACGCTAGTCAAGCGTTTAAGCAAGTATGTCTGTCTGGGCTTGAAGTAAGTGAAGTTCCCAAGTTTACAGTGCTACAAAACATGAAAGACCAGAAATTTTTCAAAGTTAAAGTTTTTTCGCGGGAAAAGAAAATTGATTTACTAAAAGTTAGCAAGAATTTGAAAGGGAAATCTGTGAGGAATCTGAAAGAGATTTATATCAGGGATGATGCCCCTCTTTCTGTCCGGGAGGCACGAAACAGACTTTTTGAGAAGAAGGCTAAGCTAAAGGATATAGGTATTTCTGCTTGGGTGTCTAAAACTGTTCCACCTTTTCTTTATTTTGATTGTCCTAATGGTTCGCGAGTAAAATTCTGCCCTAGTGATATAATCCCGGAGCTTAGTTAACCGCGCAGTGATAGCAATGCGCATCAGCGTAGTCAAGCGAGGGGAAGAGGTTTACGCGGTGGTGGAGGTAGAGAAGGAGTTTAATATAGGTCCCTATTTGATAATATGGTAATCTTGTGAACGGTTGGTTTGTAATCGTGTGAGTATTGTTTAGTGTCAGTTATGAAAAATAAAATAAGCGGTTGTTGCGTTTATTATTAACTTCATTAACTTATTCATTTTTTGTGTGCTATGATGTATTCATTGTTTTTGTTATTTATATCCCCTATGTTGGCGATTCGTTTTGTGTTATTATTTTTTTTTCCATGTTTTCTTATCTTTTGTTTTCTTTCAGGATTTGTTGGTCTGGATTTTCTCGGTTCTTGGTCGTTTCACTCATGGTATGGTAAGGTTACTATTTTTCACATTCCAAAATTCCGGTTTCCGGATTGATTATTTTGAATGTCAAGTTTAGGTGGGGAACGGCTGGGTTTTTTTGAGAGTGCTTCGATGAAATTACATGATTTGGGGGGAGGGGTACTTCACAGAGATTTTGATGTGGGTGAATTTCATGAGGTTAATCCTGATTCCCGTTATAAGTTTCTGTGTGATTTGAGTTCTAATAGTTGTCAAAGTGAATTTAATATTTTTTATTTAAATTGTCAAGGGATTGGAAGTTCATACCAATTTCTGAATGAGTTATGTCTGCAATCAACCCCTCATGTTTTAGCTTTAACTGAGACTTGGTTAAAGAACCATAGTTCTTCTCTGTTAGAGATTGGTAATTATAAGCTGTATATTAAAAATAGAGAGATGCATCAACATGGCGGTTTAGCAATGTACGTGCGTAATGATTTTGAGGTTAAGGTGAGAGATGATATAAGAGTTAAACGAGAAATGGTGTTTGAAAGTATGGTGCTAGAATTGCAGTGTCTTAATTTTAAGTGTTTTATGATCGTCGTTTATAGACCCCCATCGTGTAATATAGATGAGTTTAGCTCACTTTTAGAAGAGCAATTGGATAAGTTACCAATTTCAACTAGACCGTGTTTTATTTGTGTTTATTTTAATTTGGATTTAAGAATAGTGAATAGTAACCTTAGGGAGTATCTAAACACCATGCCAGGTTATGGACTACAGCCTTCTATTAAAATATGTACAAGAGTGAGCCATGATTCTGCTACGTTGATTGATAACGTTTCCTTAAATACTGGATATAGTAGTGCGAGTGTTATTGTAAACGATGTTTCGGATCATTTCGGTCTGTTGGTATCTATTCCTTCTCTTTTGAACCGGCCAAGATCAGAGCGTTCCGAAGTACCGAAAAATTGTTTTTGGTATTAATATACCGAAGTTAAAAAATGAGCTTGGAAAAAAAAAAATGTGATTTTTTACATGGCAATGATATGGACGTGAATGATAAATTTACACTTTTGTATTCGATGATTAAGGATACGGTAGTTGCTTATAGTCAAGTTAAGAAGAAACGTAAATATTTGATCCGCCAAAAAAGCCTTGGGTTACGAAGAGTATTCTAGTTTCTCTAGCTAGGCGACAGTAATTGTATAAAAAGTACGTATAAAGTAATAACATTAGCGATGCAAATATTTATAAAGCGTATAGTAATAAGTTAAATAGTATACTTCGTAAAGCTAAGTTAGATTACCTGAATGATAGTTTTAAAAAAGCGGAGGGTAACCCGAGAAAGACTTGGAATGTTATAAAATCTGTTATTAAACCGAATAAGCCAGAAATTGTTTGCAGTCTTGTTGATGGTGAAAATATTCGCGAAACTACTGAAGGTATGTGTGAGCACATTTCTAGCGTAGGGAGCCGGTTAGCGTCGTCTGTTGAGCAGCATGCAGATGATGGTGATTTTACTCAGTTTTTGCCTGAACGTAGTGACGTTTATATGTATTTGCGACCGGTTACTGATCAAGGATTGTGTGATGTGGTACATGGTATGCAAAACAGTGCATCTAGGTCAAACTTTATTTCAACAAAAGTTTTTAAGTAAAGTTTTCCTGTGATATCACAACAAATTTTGTACCTGATTAATGCTAGTTTTAAATGTGGTATATATCCGGAGTGTCTTAAAAGTGCCAGAGTAATACCTTTATTTAAAGGGGGTGATAGGAAAAATGTTAATCATTATCGACCGATATCCCTCCTTTCTGTTATATCTAGGCTAGTTGAAAAACTTTTTAATTCTAGAGTATCTGAGTTTTTGGAGAATATTTCCTTTTTCCATTCTAATCAGTTCGGTTTTCGTAAGGGAATTTCTACAGAACAGGCAGTTTTATTTTTGACAACGTTTGTGCATGATGCTTTGGACCAAGGTTTTAAGGTGGCGTCTATTTTTTTAGATATTGTTAAAGCGTTCGATTCAGTTGACCATGAAATTTTAATTATGAAGCTTGAAAATTGCGGAATTAGAGGAAGTGCGTTGAAGTTATTTGAAACTTTTTTGAGAGGTAGGACCCAGTGCGTTGAAATTTCCAATGTGAGATCTGGTAAAAGAATGGTTGACTATGGTGTTCCACATGGTTCTGTTTTAGGTCCGCTTTTATTCTTGGTTTATATTAACGACTTACGATTTTCTGTTTTGGATTTGTTAGATAGTGCCCGTTCTAATTGTAGGGTGATTATTCCTAGTTTTGCAGATGATACCCATTTTACTGCCGCAGCAAAGACTGAACCTGATTTAATAGAGATAATGAGACGAGGTATGTTAAGTATAGCTAAGTGTATGAGAGTGACTAGGCTTTTGTTAAACCATAGTAAATCAGGTTTTATTATGTATGGTAGATCATAAAATTTTTACCCTTGGATTGTTGATATGCAAATGGAGAATTATGTAATTAAGCGTACAAATACTATACGATACCTTGGTCTTATTGTGGATGAATGCCTTAGTCTTAAAAATCATGTTTCTTTTATTAGTAGTAAGATTGCAAGAAATGTTGGAATGATGAGAAAGTAAAAAAATATTTTCCAGGATTCTGTTTTGAGATTGATTTATTTTTCGTTAGTTCACCCGTATTTAGTATATTGCGTGAGTATATGGTCTAGCACATTTTCAGTGCATTTGCAGCAGTTACTTGTGATACAAAATATGGCACTGCGAGTGTTGTCCGGAGATAATAGGAGAACTACGGTGAGATCCCAATATGTACAATTAAATATTATCCCTGTGTCAGGTCTTGGAAAATTTTACCATGGGTTATTTATGTTTAAATATTTTTCTAATTTGGTTCCCAAGTGTTTTTTAAATTTATTTATTTCCAGTGATGATGTACACAATTATCCTACTCATCATGCTAGAGATATACGGACACCTCAAGTTGCTAGTACTTGATTGCTATTTTCAATACGTCATGTGGGGCCAGTTGTCTGGAATAATTTGCCTGTTTCTTTAAAAAGGTCAGCGAATTTATGTGAGTTCTGTCGAGACCTTAAAACCCTTTGTCTCAATAGATATGATTTTGTTTAAAGTTTGGTATATTTGAGTCACTCTCAGGTTTGCCCGGATCCCGTTTTTTCCTATATATTTCCTATATATTTATAAATTTTTATTTTTTTTTGTTTTTGTTTATTTATTATTTATGGGATGACGGTGGGAAACTTTGGCATATGTAATGTGAAGTATTGATAATCCGTTATTGTGACCAGGAGCCGAGTGAGTGTAGGACTTTCATTTTTTCTTCTTTTCTTTCTTTTTCTTTCTTTCTTTTTCTTTCTTTCTTCTTTTTCTCTTTTTTTTTCTCTCTAGTATGTTATTATAGTGTTAATTTTAATAGGGCAAATACTTCCGAACAAGCGTTAGCTTATGGAAGGTCATTTTTTTTTGTGTTGTGTTGTTTTTGGAATAAACCCTTATCTAATCTAAAAAAAAAGAACGCTCTTTTGTTCTCCAAGTAAATTCCTACATCTCTTCTAAAAAGTCTGTCTCCAAAGGCCTTCCCCAAGGTGCTGTCCTCAGCTGTCTCCTGTTTTTGCTATATTTATGAGATCTGAACCTACCCCAAAAAAATATTCAGTTTGCAGATGATATAGTCCTATGGTCTACCTCAAGTAATTTTGAACTGGCCGAATCCAAGTTACAAAAGTCGCTTTATGACTTTGAATGTTTCTCCAACAATTCATGCTTACCCACCGCCCCATCAAAATCAGCTATATTACAGTTTCATGATAAGAGAAATCCCCTATCTGTCCTACTAACCCTAAATGGTGTTGTCATCCAAGAGCTACAACACATCAAATACCTTGGCCTCACTCTAGACCAAAAACTAACTTTCAGGCTCCATATTGAAAATGTGGGAATAAAATTCTTCAGAAAAATGCGCATCTTATAAAGGCTACTCAATACGCCTTGGGGTTGCCATGAAAAAAGTCTAATAAAAAAACTATAAGACATATCAGATCTCAGATTGATTATGGATTAATTGTCTATGGCTCATGTTCAAAAACCCTACTTTGCAATCTGGAGACTGTCCAGAATACTATGATCCGTGCTATTCTTGGCCTCAGGAATCACACCAAAACCAACTTCCTCCTTAGCGAAAGTGGTTTCACCTCTACGGCTATGCGCAGAGACAACCTACTTGCCCGCTACCTTACAACAATTGAAGGTAGTAGTTCCCATAGATTACATGACTGGCTAAGAAACCCTAGTGCTTTTAGGGGCCTTGCACGGGAATTGGCAACAACCCATATGACCTTAACCCATACCTTCATCTTCTTTATTTCAAATATACCCCCGGAAACCATCCTGGGCTAACCACTACCCATAAGTAAACTTTTTGTTTGCACCAGCTATTAAGGCAGATCTCTCCCTTGCCTATTTAAAATCATTATTCCATAAGTTTGAGTCTCATAGATATAACCACCTTCTCCCAGTTTTTGTGGATGGCTCAAAAACAGAATCCAGGACTGCTTGTGGAGTCAACTTCCCATCATTAGGTATAGCAGCCGCAGAAAGGCTCCAAAATGATGTGAGTATCATGACAGCTGAAATGGCTGCCATCAACATCGTATTGGAAACCATCATAAAGATGCCAAACCCTCCAAGAAACACCCCTCTTATAATTTATTCAGACTCAAAATCAGCCCTTGCCTCAATATCACCAGAGCATTCAGACTACCCAGACAATGATACATCCACCAATCTTGTACTATTGAACTAACTACTTAAACAAGGTATATCCACATAATTAGAATACATCCCAAGTCATATGGGTATTAAAGGAAACCACAAAGCAGATGAAGTAGCTAAATCTGCCCTTCAGTTTTAAATAGTATCTGGAAGACCTATCCCAGTAAGAGATATACACCATTGAGGCCTAAAATTTATATAGCAAACCAATGCCCACCAAGCCTTTCTCCATTTACATCCCAGAAAGACTCAAAGATGTACCACAGAATACGATCAAATGCTACTGGCCTTAACTGCCAAACTTATCACTATCAAAACACAACCACCCCAACAGTAATGAGCCCTCTTTGCCGCCTATGCCAAACCCATGACGAGACCATCAAGCACGCTCTTTTTGATTGGCCTGTGGCAACTCTCAACCATAAAAAAGAATGGCTAACTTTATCTGCTATATTCAAGCACCTTAAGCTAACCCCTAATATTGACCAACTAACACAAAGGAGACACTCTTCAATTGATGATGCTGAATTGTTCAAAGCTGTCTTTAACTGCCTAAATATAGGTGGTTTCATCAATGATATATAAATTCTATTATTAAACAATAATAGTCCACTTTTTATATTTGATTTCCCAGGATACCCCTGACATAATCAGACAATACGAAAAAGGTTAAATGGATTTATCCCAAGCCCATAACTGAAGAAGAAGAAGAATTAACCAGGTAGGCTGTGTTTGTTGAAAATACAATTCCAGTGATATGAGTAGGATTTAATGCCAACTAGGATTTTTATTCAATTAGACTAGGCCTCTAAAGCAGCATTCACAAGCGTGTCTAGCTAGAATCCCATATCTAGACATGTGTCTAGCCAGAATTTAATGTCTAGGCAATGACTGTTCACAAGTAAAATTTGGTGCTTAGCTAAAACTGCAAATTTAGTTTCAAATTGTCATTTCTAGCCAATCAAGAGAGCTTATGTGGGCAAAACTTTCAAAATTTCTATCTCTATTTTTACTGTCACAAGATAATGGATGACATAAAGCAGCACACGTTTCCAGCCAGAATTCAATGTCTAGGCAATGACCATTCACAAGTAAAATTTGGTGCTTAGCTAAAACTACAAATTTAGTTCCAAATTGTCATGTCTAGCCAATCAAGAGAGCTTATGCAGGCAAAACTCAAAATTGTAATCCCTATTTTTACTGTCACAAGATAGGCTAATGGATGAGATAAGCAAAACAATTGCCTTAGTGTGCTTCACTATTATGTCTAGTGTTCCATATTTGCATAAAATGAAAGAAAAATAACTAATGGGTAAACAAAAATTAAATTTCAGTTTAAAAATATAAACATAGGCCTAAATGATGAAAATAGTTGAATATCACACATTCTGATTGGCTGTAGGCTAATCAAAAGGTAAATATCTACCAAATCATATTATTGAGCTAGGACTAAAGTGAATACACCATTCGATGCCTTTTTTATGCTGATTACGAATATAATAAGCATTTCTATTGAAAATAAATTACAGCCCCCCCCCTATATATGCGAATTCCGGGTTAGGTTAGGTATATATAGAGGGGGGGGGCTGAAATTCCTTTCCGATATAAATGCTTATTATATTCGTAATCAGCATAAAAAAAGGCAGCAAATGGTGCATTCACTTTATTCCTAACTCAATAATATGATTTGGTAGATATTTACCAATCAAAAATCCTAGACATTGAGTTCTAGAGTCTAAGACTCAATGTCTAGCTAAGTGCCTTGTCTAACGTGTCTATCTAAAGGGCTGGGCACACATAGCTGATTTCAGGAACCAATTTCAGCATCAGTGGACAAATGATTGCAGTAAGAAAAATTGGTTGAAAAAAAATATTATTGTGCAAGATTTTCAAAACAAAAAATCATGGATATATATAGTCAACTGGAGTTTATTAATAGTTGCATGATTGATCTCAGTTTAGTTCTCAGCTCAGTAGCTGGTTCTTTCACCACAGACATCTCTGGCTCACTGTTTATTTGTATCCCTATTTTTTGTGATGATCATGATGAAAATCAGTGCTGATTTTGTAAATTAGGCTGAAAACTAGAAAATTTTTCAAGCTCAAATCAACACGGATTTCTTTTAAAATTGGCACTGACTTGGAAATCAGTTCCCAAAATCAGCTATGTATGCCCAGCCCCTAAGTGCTGAATTTTACTTGTGAGCAGTTGCTGCCTAGACTTTGAATTCTGGCTAGACATGGGATTCTAGATAGACATGCTTGTGAATGCTGCTTAAGAAAAAAAATTCCTTGTAAATTTTTCATTGTTCATATTATTGACTTATGAATTAAGTAAACATACCACTTGATGCCTTTTTTATGCCCTTTCCAAATATTATAATCATTTTTGTTGAAATGTATTTTATCCCCAGCCCTATACATACCAATTCAATCAATCAATCAATTTATTAGTACTAAAAAAAGCAATTACAAATGTAAGGTTTTTTACATGCCCAAGAAGCTCAGCTTGTAAATGTCCAACAAAACAAAATTAGACACTTATAAAGCACATAAAAAAAAACACATACATATACAAAAAAAAAAAACTGGATCAAGAGACATTTATGAAATAGGGTATTTAGAAGGAAACTTAGCATATAACTGAAAAAAAAATTCTAAATCTGAAAAATATATTAAATGAAGAAAGAGTGACATATAAATTACGATGGAATTCAAAAAAATTACTATACGGTACTGGAAAGACCTGGTGAGAAACTGACTTTGGAGAAAGAGATAGAGGGACATCAGGAGGGATGGAGCTCCATAGTAGACTTGATTGATAAACAGGAGACCTCTGACCTGCTGTGTCTGGCCATTCAGTGTATATATTTGCACTTAAGGGGGGTGGGGTGGGGGGAAGTTTATACTCACCTCTCATTTACATCAGAAATAAAATTTACCTCCACCACCACCCCCACCCCGAATGTGAAAATATATACCCTGAATTGGTATATATAGAGGTTGGGGTAAAATTCATTTCCAACAAAAATGATTATTATATTTGGAAAGAGCATAAAAAAAGGCATCAAGTGGTATGTTTACTTTGTTTGTAAGTCAATAATATGAACAATGAAAAACTTACCCAATTCCCTTTGTGTGCTTCACTATTAGGCCATGTCTGGTGTTGCATATTTGCCTAAAATGAAAAAAAAACAATTAATGAGAAAACAAAATTAAATTTCAGGTTAAAAATATACCATAGCCTAGTGGAACTAGACATATTCTGATTGGCTATAATCAAAAATCCTAGACATTAAGTTATAGAGTCTAGAACTCAATGTCTAGCCAAGTGCCTTGTCTAGCATGTCTAGCTAAGTGTCAAATTTTACTTGTGAATGGTTGTTGCCTAGACATGGGATTCTAGCTAGACAAGCTTGTGAATGCTGCTTAAGACAATTTTCATAGAGGTCTAGCCTGTAGGAGATTTATAGCCTAGGGCTAAATCAGAATTTAGCAGTCAGTAGGATCAAAATAGCATACTTTCTTCAGGATTCTCTTGTGTTATAGATGTAATTCTGAAAGCTGTGGTTTCAATCTATAAAGTTTGTATGGCCAAAAAGCCTGAGGTTTGGCAACCTATCATCCTCCATCTCTAAAGTGTAACCTAACCATCCTAACCTTTCTTGCATAATAGCTGTAGATAATGGGATTTTCATACAGCCAGAGCTGTTCAAAGGGGAGGGGGTAGCTGACCAAGGTGCTGTGACTAGGGGGTTGCCCAGTTTTATCAAATCTTTCACTGTGATATTTGCTAAGCCTGTATTTGAGTCAGGAGGTTGGCAATGTAATCAGTTTTGGCACTATTAGTTTCTACCTTGTCACCACCAACCCTATGGATAGCCCAACATACAGCTTATGCTTGGTATAGGCCTATGGTCAATAGTCTTGAACAATTGTCTTAAACCATCCTTGGCAATTCTTCTGGAAAATATCTTGCATGTCTTCCTCAGTCTTCTGAATTTTCCAAGTCTCTGAGCCATAATATTAAAAGACTAAACTTGTTTCATTTGAAGCAAGTCTCTACACCTTGGCTATTACAATTCTTGGATATTCACAACACCTGTCATTTTCACTCATGATGCTAGCCAGGTAAGGGAAGCTATCTCCTTAAGCAGCATTCACAAGCATGTCTAGCTAGACTCCTATGTCTAGAGATGTCTCTAGCCAGAAATCAATGTCTAGGCAACAACCATTCAGAAGTAAAATTTGGTGCTTAGCTAAAACTACAAATGTAGTTTCAAATTGTAATTTCTAGCCAATCAAGAGAGGTTATGCAGGAGAAACTTTCAAAATTGTAATCCCTATTTTTACTGTCACAAGATAATGGATGAGATAAGTGAAATTATTGCCTTACTGTGCTTCACTATTATGTCTGGTGTTGCTTATTTGCCTAAAATGAAAAAAAAACGAAAACATTTAATGAGAAAACAAAAATTAAATTTCAGTTTAAAAATGTAAACATAGATGATGAAAATAGTGAAACTTGACATATTCTGATTGGCTGTAATAACAAATCCTAGACATCAAGTTCTAGAGTCTAGAACTCAATATCTAGCTAAGCACCTTGTCTAGTGTGTCTAGCTAAGCACCAAATTTTACTTGTGAATGGTTGTTACCTAGACATTGAACTCTGGCTACACACATGTCTAGACATGGTGTCTAGACATGGGTTTCTAGCTAGACATGCTTGTGAACACTGCTTTAGTTGATTTTTGTGCTGTCTGACGTTACCTCCTCATCCTTGTTTATTCCTACTCTTAGTTTGTGGCTTAGTTTTCCTAGCCTAATATTAGTTTTCATACCCTTTATCAAACCATAATCCCTAAAAACTCCAAAATAGCCCAGCATTCATTTTGATAACATTTTTATCTGGGACACTCAAGTCATCTGTAAGTCTAGTAAATCAAGTCTTTAGTTCTAGTAGAGCTATGTATCTCCATGTACCTCAAATTGCAGCTTGGAGCAGTCTAAGGATTTTCCCTTGTGAAGCTCCAGGGTTGGTGTTTAAAGTTTTTTTTTTATTGTAGTTTTGGGACCAGGTTTTGGTGATTGGTAACTTCCCATTTGAGTTTAAACTCTCTGAGTTTTTTCTGGTAGGGGGGTGGGTGGGTTTTGGGCTATGTGGGATGATCTTTTCATGGGGAAAGAGAGATTTCCCTAGCCAGATTTCCCAGCATTATTTAATAATAATCAGAAATTAAATATAAAAAAACAAGTTTTTCAACTGAAAGTAAGGAGCAACATCAAAACTTAAAACAAACAGAACTTATTATGTATAAGGTTGGGTTTGCCACCTAGTCAATACCTCACTCTTTATGCTAAAGTTTTTTCTAGTACTTTCATAAGAGCTATTTATTCTAATTAACAGCCTTTGTGATTAAGGGGTCATTTTTAAACAATTGGAACAAAATTTGAACTTTAGTGTAAAGAGTGAGGTATTGACTAAGGGGAAAACCCCCTAATATATGTATTAAAAATATCTGAATATAGAAGTTTGTTATGCAAGTTAATTCGTAAGTTATGTATATTTATTGTTAAACAACTTTCAAGAAAGCCATTTAACCAAAAAAGTAAATTTAATATGCAAATTTTTTTTTAACTGTTCATATACAGTGAGCCAAAATCATAACCTACATCAATTCAAAAACTTTCAGAAATAGATAAAAAATAAAGTTGTTTTAACTGAAAGTAAGGAGCAACATTAAAACTTAAAAAACAAATTATTCCATATGCTGCATTAAGTCCTGGTCTACTGTATTAAGTTTTGGTCTTTCTTTTGTTGTAAATTATTTTTTTGTTTTTTTTTGTATCTTGAATGTTTTTCTTTTCTTTGGTTACTCCGCTCTTGTGAAGTTTTTAAGTTTTATGTACATATGTATGTAGTGTATTATCTACTTTTTTTTATATTCCACAATTATCATTTTTGTATATGATGTGGGTTAAAAATGAATTATTTTTATTATTATATTTGGAAGGGGAATTTGGAATAAATTTTTTTTTTTTTTTTTAAATATAGTTGTGAGAAAGAGTCAAACTTTAGTGAAAAGAGCAATACACTGAGGAGGGGACAGCCCTTTTCATATACTGAATAATTTCTGTGTGTTTTAAGTTTTAATGTTGCTCCTTACTTTCAGTTAAAAAAAACAGTTTTTTTTATTTAATTAATTTAAATGTGGAACTGTGGTCAATGCAATATTTCCCCTTCCTGAAACCACACCATTCTACCCTTTAAACTTTATCCACTTTATTTCTTAGTCTGATAAGTATCATTGTGCTAAGAAATCGGCTTTCTACTGAAATCAAGCTAACAGCTCTGCACAAATAAGCATAAAAACCAAATGATACACACAATTGAAACTCAGAGATATAAAGATTAAAGAGGAGCATACTGAAGCATGCCTTCTCTAATAGGATGCTCCAGGCTCCCGTACTTACCAGTCTACACAGAAAATGCTCTTTTATTAAAAAATCCTTAATAAGATTAACCGCACCAACAGGAAAATCAAGGTTTATTAGCACCTCAAGTAATTTCTAGTGAATGACACTGTCATAGGCATCAACCCAGTCAAAAAGGATGGCAATGAATGAATGCCCATTTTTAAAGGAGTCTGGTGTATTGTGTTCAAGGCAGGCAATATGGTCCCATGAACAACAACCCTTTCTAAATCCTGTTTGTTCAGAAGATAAAACCTATTTACTTCTATAAACCATTCAAGTTTAGATACAATCAATTTTCCAGGATTTTCTCCAGTATTGTTCTCATGAAAATTGGTCTTTAAGACATTAAATTGTTTAAAGGCAGGTTAGGTTTGAGGATGGGGTTACTATGGCTAATTTCTATTGTCTTTGTATTTTGTGATGGGTCCATATATGGTCGCAAATAACCAGAAGTATATATTTAAATTTCACTGGAGCTTGTGTAATCCATTATATATATATATATATATATATATATATATATATATATTATATATATATATATATATATATATATATATATATATATATATATATATATATATATATATATATATATATATATATATATATATATATATATATACGCATTAAATTAGACCTTAGATCCGCTTGTGCCTCCTGAGGCACCCAGGACATCACAGAGGAGCCGCCAACCTTCCCTTATGTTTGCCGCTGCAATGATTTCCTCCCATTCTGGTAGAACGGAGGTGTGCAGGTTTCTTAGATCTCTTTGGTAGGTCCGGTGCAGTGTGTTTCTGGGTCTTCCCTGGCTACAAGTTCCTGGTGGTTGCCAATATAAAGTGGCTTTTGGGAGTCTATGGTCATCCATATGTAGGACATGGCCCAAATATCTTCACCTTCTGACTCTGATGGTGTCAGTTATTAGAGGTTGTTGTGTCATTTCATGGATGGGCTTGTTTGTCACCTTATGTGACCAGTGGATGTTCAAAATTATACAAAGACATATGTTTTCAAAAGCCAGGACTCTTCTCTCTTGTTCTTGATTCAGGTGCCACGTTTCTGCTGTGTAGAGTAGTATTGACATAACATTGCTGTTGAAAAGGTGTAGCTTCAGGTGCAGAGAAAATCTCTGAGATCTCCATACTTGATGTAGTTTGCTGAAGGTGCCATTTGCCTGTCCTATTCTGGTGAGTATTTCTTTCACTATCAAGCTGGTGTTCTCAATGATACTTCCCAGATATTTGAACTGGACAACTTGTTCAACATTTTGGTTGCCACATTTAATGGACAGAGGAGAGTCACTAGTTGCCATGCATTTGGTTTTCTCAGCATTCATATGTAGGCCAAGATGGTTTGCCCTTACTCTGACCTCATCAAGTGATTCTTGAAGCTGCTTTTTGCTTGACTCAAGCACTGCTAAGTTGTCTGCAAAATCAATATGATTGACCTGGACTTAGGGGCTTAATCTGATGCCTTCTGCCCCTGTGTTCTGCAGGATGTAATCAACCATTATTACAAAAAGTAATGGTGATAGAACACACCCCTGTTTTACTCCTGAAAAAATCCTGAAGAAACAAGTTTAGCCCTCTGGTGTTTTGATGCAAAATTTGCCATCCTCATACATGACAAAAATAATCATCACTATCTTTTCAGGGATTCCATAGTGGATGAGAATCTTCCATAGGCTTTCACAATCTATAGAGTCAAATTCTTTCTCAAAGTCCACAAAGATCATATAAAGCTTTGAACAACACTCCCTGCTTTCTTCAGTAAGACGTCTAAGCGTGAATATAAGGTCTGCACATGAGCGGTTTGGCCAGAAGCCATACTGTTTGTCTCAGAGGTGATGATCAAGTTGTGTTTGGATCCTCTGTAGGATAATATGTGAGAAGATCTTACCTGGTATTGACTGTAAACTTATACCCGGCCAGTTGCCCAGCTTGGTAGTGTCTCCTTTTTTGAATATCCCGATGAGTGTGCTGTGCTTCCAGTCTGATGGTACTTTGGCCATTGTCCAAATCCAAGTGAAGAGTAAAAACCAAAGGGAGATACGTAAGGATTATCCCTGCAGATATGCAGTCCAGTCCTGTAGATCTTTTGTTTTTCAGTTTCTTTGCTGCTTCTAGTATCTCACTGGCAGAAAGCGGATCTGTGCTGATATTCAGGAAGAAGATGGGAATCTCTGGAATGTCAGGGGCTCTTTTGGGGTGGATCTACTTAGCAAACTTTTGAAATGATTAGCCCATATTTCATTGACTGCACTCTGTTTTGTCACCTGCACCCCCAATGGATCTCTGACAGGGCTGTCTCTATTTGCTGGTTGTTCCCCTATGATATCGTTGGTGATTCTGTAAACAGTTCTTGAGTCTCCTTTTTTTGCTGCTTCTTCTGCCTCCATTGCTTTACACTCTAGAAAGTTTTGCTTATCAGTACAGGCACTTTTCTTGACAGCTTTGTCAAGATCTACTACTCATTTTAGAAAACAAGACAATCAGGGATTTGTTGATGGAGGACAGACATTCTCATCTTTTTTTCATCTATTAGTTGCCAAGTGTGCTCAGATAGCCACTGATCTTTAGGGCTACTATGGAAGCCCAGCTTTGATTTAGCTATCTTGTGGTAGCATTCCTTCATGGCTTCCAATACTATTTCACATTCAGCTTCCTCTGGTATGGGTAGAGCTTCAAATCTATTGTATAGCTACATTGTAAAAGTCTGTTTTAATGTCTTGTTCTGGAGTTTCTCAGAGTCAAAGACAGGTTTTTGGGACTGTCCTTTTGTTGCAATATCTTCTTTAATTTTAGACAGAGTTTGGCTATCATAAGGTAATGATCTGATCCGTCAGCTCCTCTATAGGCCAAAACATCTTGTACACTTGATTGC
The DNA here is from genome assembly GCF_049724085.1 of Artemia sp. Qi Xiang Cuo. NCBI lineage: Eukaryota > Metazoa > Arthropoda > Branchiopoda > Anostraca > Artemiidae > Artemia > Artemia sp. Qi Xiang Cuo. The sequence continues at coordinate 20,383,402 of NC_142803.1, read as the reverse complement.
CATTTTCTGCTTATAAGGCAGTGATCAATCTGATTTTTGGTCATTCCATCTGGTAATGTCCAAGAGTACTTGTGCATGTCTCTGTGAGAAAACAGAGAACCACCAACTACAAGGTCATTTATTTGGGCAAAATCAATTAGAAGATCCCAATTTTCATTTCTTTGACCCAGACCTTGTTGGCCAAGAACTTGTGGGTTGAAGGATTGGTCATTTCCTACTTTAGTGTTAAAGTCTCCAAGGAAGCAAACAATGTCATGTCTTGGTATATCCTTGGCTATGGCTTTAAGTGATCTATAGAACTTGTCTTTTTCTTCATCAGTGGCTTCATTTGTAGAGGCGTAGCATACAACAACTGACATTTTAGCCTGTGTTCCCAAAAAGCTTGCAGTTAATGTTCTTGGTGATACAGGAGTCCATTTTTGGAGTGACTTGTGGGTCCGCTTTGGCATCATCATGGCAACTCTGGCTTCTATATATATATATTGGATTTGTTTGGGGAAAAGGTGGGCGTGAGAGGGGAGTTAGTGTCCTCAAATCACTTTCGACTATTAAAAAGACCACTAGACCTTTGAATTTCCAATTGAATGAGCCCTTTTCAAGTTTCTATGACAAAGATTTCAATAAAAACTTATATGCCCCTAGGGCATAATTTATAACCCTTGCCCTGAAGACTGTGGGGGGAGTGTCCTGCTCAAAGATATAATTTCCTGAACTTTAAACTGCGTGGAACAAAAAGGCTATCTCAAAATTTTGATTGGATGAATTTGGGGAGATGGTAGGCGTGGAAGGGGTGTTAGTTATCTTCCAATCACTTTCGACTATTAAAAAGGGCACTAGCCATTTCAAATTCCAATCGAATGAGCCCTTTTTTTAAGTTTCTACGATAACGCTCTCAATAAAAACCTTATATGCCCCCAGGGCTTAACTTACAAACCTTGCCCTGAGGGCTGTGGGGGGGGGGGGGTTGTCATACTCAGAGACCTAATTTCTAGAACTGTCAACTATGTTGAAAAAAATAGCTATCTCAACATTTTGATTGGATGTGTTTGGGGAAAAGGTAGGCATGGGAGGGGGTTGGTTGCCCTCCAATCACTTTCGATTATTAAAAAGGGCACTAGCCCTTTGAATTTCCAATCGAATGAGCCTTTTTTGAACTTTCTACGACAACGTTTTCTATAAAAATCTTATATGGTTTTTAAGTGGCACTAGTTTAATCACTTTCGACTATTAAAAAGGGCACTAGCCCTTTGAATTTCAAATCGAATGAGCCCTTTTTCCGGCTTTTATCACAGATATTTCAGTGAAACACCTTATGTGCCCCCATGGTATAACTTATAACCTTTGTCCCAAATACTTTGGGGGTAGCGTACTGCACAAAGATGTCATTTCCTGAACTTTGAACTGCGTGGGACAATGTGGCTGTCTCAAAAATTTTTATTGGATGTGTTTGGGGAAATGGTGGGCGTTGAAAGGGTGTTAGTTGCCTTCTAATCACTTTCGACTATTAAAAAGGGCACTAGCCATTTCAATTTCCAATCGAATGAGCCCTTTTTGAAGTTTTTACGACAACGCGTTCGATAAAAACCTTATATTCCCCCCGGGCATAACTTACAACCCTTGCCCTGAGGGCTGCGGGGGGGGGGGTTATCATCCTCCAAGACCTAAGTTATAGAACTTAAAACTACGTTGAACATAATTGCTATCTCAAAGTTTTTATTGGATGGATTTGGGGAAAAGGTGGGCGTGAGAGGGGGGTTAGTTGCCATCCAATTACTTTTGACTGTTAAAATGTGCGCTAGCCCTTTAAATTTCCAATTGCATGAACCTTTTTTGAAGTTTTTATGACAATGCTTTCTATAAAAACCTTATATGCCCCCAAGTTATAATTTTCAGCCCGTGCCCTGTAGGCTGTGGGGGAGTGTCCTCCTAAAAAACATAATTTCTATCTTGAAATAAACTACGCTGAACAAAAATACTATTAAAAAAGTTCGATTGGATATTTTTGGGGAAATGGTGTTAGTCGCCTATCCAATCACTGTCAACTATTAAAAAGGGCACAAGCCACCCCAATTTCCAATTGAATGAGCCCTTTTCGAAGTTTCTACGACAACTTTTTAGATACGAACTGCCCTGCTCTAAAGGAAAAAAATAATAAATAATACGTTGTGCCAACATCGTTCTTATATGCCCTCAGGGTGTAATTTCCTGAACTTTAAACTACGTGGAACAAAAAGGCTATCTAAAAATTCTGATTGGATGAGTTTGGGGAGATGGTAGGCGTGGAAGAGGTGTTAGTTATCTTCCAATCACTTTTTACTATTAAAAAGGCCACTAGCCCTTTCAAATTCCAATTAAATGAGCACTTTTTGAAGTTTCTATAATAACGCTTACTATAAAAATCTTATATACACCCAGGACATAACTTACAACCCGTTCCCTGAGGGCTGTGGGAGGGGGGGTTGTCATCATCAAAGATATAATTTCCGGAATTTTAAACAACGCTGAACAAAATGGCTATCTAAAAATTTTGATTGGATGTGTTTGGGGAAAAGGTGGGCATGAGAGGGGGTTGGTTGCCCTCCAATCACTTTCGATTATTAAAAAGGGCACTATCCCTTTGAATTTCCAATAGAATGAGCTTTTTTTGAACTTTCTACGACAACGCTTTCTATAAAAATCTTATATGGTTTTTAAGCGGCATTAGTTTAATCACTTTCGACTATTAAAAAGGGCACTAGCCCTTTGAATTTCAAATTGAATGAGCCCTTTTTCAAGTTTCTACGACAAAGATTTCAATAAAAACCTTATATGCCCCCAGGGCATAACTTAAAACCCTTGACCTGAAGACTGTGGGGGGACTGTCTTGCTGAAAGGTATTTATTTCTATAAAAACCTTATATGCCCCCAGGGCATAATTTACAACCCTTGCCCTGAAGGCTGCGGGGGGGGGGGTTATCATCCTCAAAGACCTAATTTCCAGAACTTAAAACTGCGTTGAACAGAATGGCTATCTCAAAATTTTGATCGGATGTGTTTGGGGAAAACGTGGGCGTGAGAGGGGGGTTAGTTGCCCTCCAATTACTTTTGACTATTAAAATGTGCGCTAGCCCTTTAAATTTCCAACCGAATGAGCCTTTTTTGGAGTTTCTACGACAATGCCTTCTATAAAAACCCTATATGCCCCCAGGGCATAACTTACAACACTTGCCCTGAGGGCTGTGGGGGAGTGTCCTCCTCAAAAACATAATTTCTATATGGAAATCAACTACGCTGAACAAAATTGCTATCTCAAAATTTTGATTGGATGTGTTTCGGGAATTGGTGTTAGTCGCCTAACCAATCACTTTCGACTATTAAAAAGGGCACAAGCCACTCCAATTTCCAATTGAATGAGCCCTTTTCGAAGTTTCTACAACAGCTTTTTGATACGAAGTGTCCTGCTCTAAAGAAAAAAAAATACATTGTGCCAACATCGTTCTTATATGCCCCCAGGGTATAACTTAAAACCCTTGTCCTGAGGGTTGTGGGGGAGTGTCCTCCTGAAAAATACATGTTCTATTTGGAAATCAACTACGCTGAACAAAATGGCTATCTCGAAATTTTGATTGAATGTGTTTGGGGGAATGAAGGGCGGAGGGGGCTAGTTGCCCCCCAACATCTTTCGACTATTAAAAAGGGCACTACTACTCTCAATTTCCAATCAAATGAGCCCTTTTAGAAGTTTTTACGACAACTCCTTCGATACGAAGTGCCCTGGTATGGAAAACAAAAAACAAAAAAAATGAAATAAATAATATATTGTGCCAACATCGTTCTTTACTTAAGCAGCGCGATTGTGCTGCCTATGATTAAGCGGGTTTTTATTATTAGCCGGTCTGGAGTTATGGTTTGATATGTCAGCTTTTTGGTCAACAATTTGAATTTTCTCAAACTTTGAGCGACGAACGGCACGGGTTAACGTCATTTAGTCGAACTCAAATTTCGGCTATCTCAATATCTGGAAAGGGAAATCGTTTTGTGGGGTTGAGACAAACAAAAATTCCGAAATTTGTTTCCCCCTCTATGAGATCCGGTCACCCTACATGTTCGGGAGAGGGCTCATTCCAACAGAAATTAAAATTTTAGTGCCCTTTTGAAGTGACTTAAAAGATTCGAGGGCAATCAGCCCCCTTCCCATGCCCCTTTTTTCCCCAAATTCATCCGGTTAAAATTTTCAGATTGCTATTTTGTTCAGCATAGTTGACAGGTAGCCATGCCTTTGGGGATGATCTTATCTATTATTTAGTATTTATTATTGGGAAGTTTTTGGGGAGGGGGTATTTTCCATGGGGAAGGAAGCTTCTGAAGATGAACTTTCCAGAGGAAATTTTACTCGGCAGAATTCGCCAGAGTTCCTATATAAAATAATTTTATTTTTCTTACCTTCTCTTTGCCAAATTCTCCATGGGGGAATATTCTGCGGGATAAATTATTAATGGGGAAGTTTTCTGCGGGAAAGGCTTTCTATTGTGACAGAGGGGAATTTCCAGGGAAAAAAAATTCTATGGGGAGATTTCCTTCATGATTTTAGAACTTAAATAATAAAATACAACTCTTTTAAAAAATGAAAGTAGCCTAAGGAGAAATTTTTAGGTGGAATTGTCTGCAAGATATTTTCTGAAGGAAATTTTCAGTGAAGATGGAATTGTCTGGACGGAGGGGGATTTTACGCAAAAGGAACTTTGCATGGAGGGGGAATGCCCTCTCCTCAATACCTTCCTCTTTTAAAACAGTTCGTGGTAACGAACATAAGTTTTTTTTTTGTACTTCAAAAGAGCTATCTATTCTAATTAAACGGCAGTAGTAAGGGGTCTATTCGTTTAAAATTTACATTGAATTACACGTTGATATGTGTGTGTATTTTCAAGTAATTGGGTTACCAGGGCCTATGCCTATTACAATGACCTCCGCTTTGGGAGGCAGACGGGTTTTCTATTATGTCATTAATTTCTTGTGTGTCATTCGATTAGAGAAAGCTCGGTGGTTAGTCCAATATAAAAACTTGACTGGTCGGTTTTTTAAAAAACTTGCCCAGGTATAATGTACTCGATTAAAAAACCCGATATAATGAGCACAAACTGCACCCTAATTTTTATTATGTTTTAAGACATCTTTTATTGTACAACATACATTTTGGACTTTTTAAAACAATGGATTTGTCCATTTTCAATGTGAGTACACTTTTAATTCTTTTATTTCCCCCCCCAAAAAAAAAATTAAGAAAACGTTTTACTAGTAAAATCTAATGTCACAGGGACTTGGCCCCCCTCCCCTCCAGCAATACAAAATATTAAGAATATGACGACTATATTCGATAGAAACGTCACAGCATGCTCTTTTATATAATTTAAATAAGATCTCTCCTCAATAGGTATGTTTACAAGTATTAACTGTTTTTAAAATAAGTTTCTTAACATTCAGAGTCAAGCTTTTTCCTAACATGATTTATCTTTCTGCTTTGAATGAAAAGCTTGCGTGCTACAAAGAGTGTGAGAGTTTTTGGGGGGGGGTTTAATTTCACAGGCTCGTGCTATACACGGGGTTTGTCTAATTCCGATGTCACGGCGGATGACTTTGGAAAAAATTAGCGTGGGAGGGGCCTAGGGCCCCTCAATTTTTTTTTTGGTTACGTAAAAAGGACATTCTAACTTTTAATTTATGTTCGAATAAGCTTCCAGATAGGGACTTTAAGCCTCAATAGTAGGGCTCTCTGATGATGTGATTTTCATTAAAGTTCTATGAGTTTTAGAGGGTGTTTGCCCCCTTTTTCAAAAACAAGGCAAATTTTTCTCAGGCGCGTAACTTTTGACCGGTATAGCTAAACTTGATGAGACTGATATATTTGAAATCATAAGGATTCGCTCTTTACCCTAAAGTTTTTTATTGTTTAAAAAAATAAAGTTGTGAGACAAGGTTAAACTTTGGCGCAAAGAGTCATGAGTTGAGAAGGGGGGGGCACCCCCTTTCATATAGGGAATAATTTCTGTTCGTTTTAAGTTTTAATGTCGCTCCTTACTTTCAGTTTAAAAAACTTTTTTTTTTATTTAATTTCTGATCGTTTTTTAGTTAATGCAGCTTTTATTTGCATAAAAATTTTACTTTTCTTTTGCTAAATGGATCTCTTTATAAATTAACTTACGTAACTAACTTCTATATTCCTGTATTTTTCTTCTGGCAAAAAATACAAAGTTGCAGATTTTTGCAGATATGAGCTTGCACCAACATTGAATTTATTTTTCTTCTTCTGGACTGCCAACGATTCATTGGAACAATGTTTAAGAAAGGTGTCAATTGTATCATGATCAAACTGATGAACTTGCGTTGGCGTACAGCTTGACAACGATCGAGGAGGTCGTTGATTATAAATCAACATGATTTTTTCAAGATCATGAATAAAAGCCGGTGTATTTTTTAATGTACAATATCTGGAAATTAAAAGTTGAATAGTTCTTATCAATCGTTCGACCAATGGAATCTTTATAGGACTGTGACAATAATAGAGCAGTGTACTATATTTATCTAGTACTTTTACAAAATGCGGATTAACAAATTCACTTCAGCGATCTGTTTGAATTTTCTTATACCAACTTTGTTGGAGAATACTTTCAATGGCCTGAGCAGTTTCAACACTACGCTTTGATCCCAATGGAATTGTATATGCATAACAACCAAAAAAACTGATTGCAAGTAGAATGTACTTGTATGGTGTATTGTGACGTCTTTGAAGCTCATCTAGAGTCAGAAGGTCTGTTTGCATTATATGCCATGGGGTAAAGCCATTAGTTTTACAATACTGATTGGCACAAAGTCTATGATTTCTGTGCAGAGTGTAACCTAGTTCATTCTGTATATAGTCTTGAACAATTTTAGTGTGAACACCGCTGATTTTAGAAAGGGTGGCGGGGTAACTTAAACAGCCTACATCACCAGCATTTTAATAAGCACCTCTCACTATTTCGAAGATTTTGAACGTAAACACGTTGTGTAACATCTGCTACCCTTTTCTATAGTGCCCGTTGGTGGTGGTGGTGGTGGTGATGGTGACGTTGACTTGATACATCTTCACTTCTGTCTAGCTATCAGTGGTGTGCTAGTTTTTTCCAAAATTGATTTAGAATCTTCAAGTTCATATTTTAATGGTGTCAATGTTGTTGTTGTTGATGGCGATGATACATGTTCATTTAATTTTTTTACAATTTTTCTAATACCAATAAGAATTTTGGGGAAGTTTCGTTTATTTAGAAAGTTGTATAAATGATCTTCAAATGATAATAGTCCTTTACGATTTGTAACCATATCATAGATTAAATCAAGTAGATTATAGCTCTTACCCTGAATTATAATCCTTGTCCCATTGCTCTCAACTTGAATTTGATCTTGACCACTTTCCAAGAGATAGGCTAGGAGTCGTTTTATTTGTTCGAGATAAGTTTTGGGCAGTTTATTTACAAATTTCGATATAATTTAATCCAATTCCTCCTTCTTCAGTTGTGTTCCAGCAGCAGAATCCTGAGAAGATGATTCTTTTTTGGGATCAACAGCAGCAGCAGTGGGCTTCGAGCGATAGGGCTTGTGTTTGTCCACTCGGCGAATTGCATCTTGAAGTAAAAGCAGTTTTTTATCATCCTCAATATTCTCATTGTCAAGGAACTTACTCAGTTTGTTCTCAAAGGGTTCGACGGGTGAGAGAGCGAGTTCTATTGGCGTCAATTTATAGGGTTTTGCTATTCTCTATCTTTAGAGAAAAACTTTTTATAAGTCCTGCAATTATTGGCAGTAACAATGTGAAAAAGCTACCGCCCGCCTGCAGAAGTCGTTTCCTTTTGAAATTCTTTACTTTCCTTTTAAAGGCCCATGTACGTACAATGGAATGATTTTGCGTTGTCTGTTGCTTAACTACTTATGGAACGTGAACATTACCCTCGATCAAATTTAAAAAAATTTCAGATATTAGATTACTGAAATTATTTTACATACCAGCTTTTGGTTGAGTCTTTTTAAGTAGAGATGTTGTACGTTTTCAAACTGTAAACAAATACTATTTCCCATGTTGCTTTTTTAGTGTCATGACAGAGAATAAGAGGTCTGTTGAGTGGGCATAGGGCGTTATACTGTGATTTCGTGTTCAAAAATATATGTGACTACACGTAGATCCTCGGATGTATTTTGATTAAGATCCAATAGGATGTAGCCGTAGGGTTTATTAGTTGCCTGATTGTATGCTGAGAGCAGAAATTTGGGGGTGCCTGGGTAGATTTGTTGATTAGAAGTGTTTAGCGAACTAGAATCACGAAGAACCCTGTAGATGATATAGTGGGGACAGCTCAGTTCAAGAGTTTGCATACATGCTCTGTAATGAAAGAGATCGTTTAGAACCAGAGTAGCGAAAATCTGCTCATGATGATAGCGAATAGTGAACAGTTGTAGCTTTTTCTGTGAACATTGTTCAATAGATTCAGCCAGATCGTCAATGATCAACCAAGAGTTTTAATTAATAATGCTGAAAACGTCAAGTCACTGTATGAATTGTACCTGCACCACCGCCCCAGTGGCTGAAACTTCTCTCATTTTAACTTATGACTTCTGCCAAATACTGTAACAGTGGTAGATTTTTTTCGGCTTTTCAAGGAGCATTTTTACTCAATTTTGTATCATTCTAGGTAGTAGTGTTTTTTTGCCCGACATTGGCGGCCCAAAGAGAAACAATCTGAATGGTGTTTTAAATTGATACATGTTCCCTTCAACAGTTGACCTGGACAACTAACTGTAGACTATGGCTGTCTAATGACTAAATAATTACTAAAAAAAAGTAGTAATTCCCTATTACTACTCCGTTCAAGAATAATAACGAGAAGAAGAAGACGAACAATATTTTCTTTTATTATATACATAAAAAAGTGACAATACTTAAAAAAAAAAATACTACATTGAGAAAGGCACATTAAACATGAAAAAAAAAATACACTTTTTTTTTAAATTTATTAAAAAAAAAAAATACAACATTTACATAACCACTAGAAAAAAAAAACACTTAAATCAATACACTTTTTTTTCTTTTTTTTTTAAATTTATTTATAAAAAAAATACAACATTTATTGGACTACTTTGCACACACACACACTTGTGAAATAATATCATACACTTTTACTTACAACTTTTTAAAGTTTGGGATCCCCCCTCCCCCCAGGGGCGGCCACTGCGGCAGCCGGGGACGGGGAGCACCGGGTTCCGAGAAGTGGGGGCCGGGGGGGGGGGGCCCGAGCCGGGATCGGCATTAAATACTGGATGTTTATCGGCATTGCACAACCCAACACACACACACCTTTTAAGTTTTGAGTTTGTTAGAAAAAAAAAGAATTTAAAAAAAAAACCTCCTGACCCAAAAAAACCTCCACCCCGATTTAAACTTTTTTTTAGTGTCACACTTTAAATTTTTTTATAACGAGGCTTGATAATTAATATGTACATTCAAAAAGAGCTTACGATAGAAACAGCAAGTGTTGTTGTAAATTAAACAAAAACAAAAGCACATATAAATTTTAAGAGATTATCGAAATTGCGTTTTTCTCGAATGTAACGGTGTAGTTTTTAAATTTTAAAGTTCAAATATCCAATACTTTAGCAATTGGAAAAAAACTATTGTCTAATCAGTGTCTATGCAAACACCTTGTACCATTATTTTCTACAAATATTGTCTGTACCCCCTAGCAAACTTGTTTTATATCCTTGCCGTGCGTTTCAACACAGTATACCTTCGGTCTAGGAAACACACCACTGGATATGAAATCGCTACCCGTTTCAGATTTTAGTATTAACAATTGATTTGGGGCCTTGAGTCTCACAAGCTTTGGGTAGAGGGATTTATCCCAGTTGGTGTAGTCCATTCCTGAGCTACTATACTTGCCATTTTCCAACTCATTCACACGATTTTCTGTTTTGACTTTTAACCGGAGTGAATCTGTGTCCCCGTAAAATACCTGAACTTGTCCTTCAATCAGCCACGCAACCCCTCATACATTATAATAATACGACAACATGAGTTCCTATCATATTATGGCTATTGTAATTCTGCCTGCATTTCCAAGTGATAAAC
>NC_142803.1:20328854-20372770 GCF_049724085.1 Artemia sp. Qi Xiang Cuo | reverse complement strand
CGAAAATAAGATATCTGAAACTTAATTAAATCCTTAGTAACATTGACTAATTTAGTCTAAGGTGCGCAAAGTATAGCAATCGAGAATGCTTGTTGTAACAAAACATTGAACGTAGATTAAATTAAACTGAAATTCTAAGGTATGTCTTATGTCTAGCAACAAAAATAAAACCTACATATGCTCATCCTCTCTCACTCTTAAATAAATAAAACAACATAAAAAGAAAATTGACATTTTCACATAAGTAGTTTTTAAGAACAATAGGCAGACTTTTGACGACCTTTCTTAATTGTCTTGAATGGTATCTGTTTATAAGAAAAGCAATAAGTTAATTCTGATATTTGCCATCATTACATATAACCCATAAAATTAATAAGAGCAAATAACGTGGATATTTATCCACTAGGGTACCTAACGTGTACGGGGGGGAGTCAACCCCAGCCATAAAAATGACACTCGACCCAAAAAAAATACATTCATGCATTCTTAATCATTCCTTGTAAACAATCATGAACACTGGCTTGTTTTACATCTACATGGCTCTAAAGCAACCATGGTTCAAAATTCAAATTTGAATTTCTTGTGACTCATCTTGCGGAGCTAATTCAGAATTTGAATGTTTTTTCTAGCACCATCATTCAGATGAAGGTCATCTGTGTAGGTAAAGGAGACCCTTTTAAGACCTATCCCCCTGCCTCCATTTTCTGTGATTAACGGTTTCTTTCGCTGAATTTCTCGCCTTATGCAGAGTTCCAGTCACAGCTGGGTAACCGCTCTTCTTTTTTTTTTGCCTCCTTCGGCGACTTTTGCTAATCGTCCTAGGATGTGTGATTATGCCGCTGCCGCCAATGTTCGTAGTACTAGCGACCTCCGGCCCCATTTATTGGGGTGAACGTGCGAAGTCACCAATTTTAAAGCCAAAAAATCACGCAAAGATATTGCTATGCCACTTACTCGAATGACGTAAAAAAATTGCTATGCCACTTACTCAAATCACGCAAAAAGATTGCTATGCCACTTACTCGAATGACGCAAAAAGATTGCTATGCCACTTACTCGAATGACGCAAAAAGATTGCTATGCCACTTACTCGAATGGCGCAAAAAGATTGCTATGCCACTTACTCGAATGACGCAAAAAGATTGCTATGCCACTTACTCGAATGGGAGAACCCTTGTCGGCCCTAATGTTAGTGAGATTCCCGCTCTTACCCCAACGGTTCTGCAAATATTGGGTTTGGTACTACCCTATTTACAGTATACCTTGTTCCAGGGTATGGTAACACGATCGAGTGGTCAAATGGCCACTTTCTAAAGGCAAATGTACCCGCCTTGGGTTACGGCTAGAAAATTTCTACTCTCTCCTTGGAGGTAATAACCCTCCGTGTCAATATAATAATGACGGTGCCTTGTAGCTCTATTCCTACCCTACCTGGGTTACGGAAAATACAACACAGTTTGTAGAAAATACCCTACTTTTATTCTTCAAAATGGGTCACAAATGTAATTAAAGAAACAAAAATAGGTCACTTATCTGAAAGTAAAAGAAACGGGGGTGGAATATAACAGACCCCATTTGCTACTATTATGCATAAAATTCTTCTGTTTCTACCAACGTTTCATCGATCCAGCTAGATTTTGTTTTTCTTTACGTATTATCTTTTATTTTATTTTTTCAATTCACTGTACAAATACTTTATTATTTAGTAATATACGGCACTACTACATTGCATTTATTACTAACACTAAAAAAAATTACTAATTATACACTTGCTTCTACTTGTTAAAATTTTTTTTTCTTATTTTACAATTCTTCATTGAGCCTTTTCTCCATTTTTTCTATTGTACCCAACTCTTTGAGGGGATACAAATTTATTTCTAATAGCCAAAGTTCAATCAAAGCTGCTCGAAGTTTTGCTAATTTGAGAGCCGCTAAAAGCGAAGTCCATTTACCTTCCTCTTTTGACAAAGCCAGTTCTGTTTCAATGAATAATATTTCAATATTTTTTTTTTGCCTTTATATCAACTTAAAATAAATTTATTATTTTACTTAGCCTAATTTGGGGTAGGCTATTATCTCCTATGAGATATAAGGGGTTTCCTATCGTAGCCTAGCGGCAATAGGCCTAATCACTTTATTTATATGTCTGTATTTCTTTCCAATAATTAAATTTAAATTACAAAGTTTTCATAGCCTAATTAGTTCGCAGTTTTCCTCCAATTTCCGACACGCGCCATTTGTAGCGGTAAAATATTTTATGTGCCTTTGGAGATTTGCAAACTAATTAGCCATCATTAGGCTAGGCTAAATACAGACATATAAAATGATAGAAAAAAGATAGAAAAGGCAATAGATTTATTGAACTTACATGCTTAGTTGTACAGCAACGGGTTACTTCAATGACAATAATGGTGACCGAGATTATTTGCGGTACCAATCGTTTGAGGTCTGACTTAAGATTAAAAATTAAAAAACACATTTACACCACTCCCAAACGCAGTTCTTTCGTCCTGCGCTGTAGGGACTGCCTGCCATTGGACCAAGTGACCCAAGGACGCAAATCTTCGTCCAATAATCTCTTTAAGATTTTTCAGATGATTCAGGAGTTCACACAGTTTTTTTGCCTTTTAAACTTCCTTAGAAATGTTGTGCATTGCATTTTTTTTGCTACAATTATCTTAGCGAAATTCGAACGACTAGCGCCGTTGTCTGACTGAAGCTAGAAGTGCAATTTCTCTTTTTGCTGATTATGAATTTAGACTCTTGGAAGCGGTATTTGAACTCAATTAGGGAACGTTTAATTTCTGCCCGAATCATCTTTAGAAGGAAAGAATCTTATATTTTAAATATATGGTACTCTACTGCTGGTGCACCGTCATTAGTGAAAAACCCTGTTCTACAAATCCGAAAAAGATCAGGCTCCGCGACTGTGTTAATTAATCCCCGCAACTGTGTTAAGATCTGTCGCAGGAAAATTTCTACTAGTTGTTGTAAGCATATTTTTAAGGACCCCCCTCTTTCCCCCTCTAAATGCTTATGGAGAATTCCATTTATCAGGGGAGGTTGGCGTAAATTAAAGAAAAACATAACAAATAGGGGGATTATGTCAAAAATATATTAATCTAGCTATAGGCAATTCTAATTATGCAATAGTTCAAGGGAAGAGGGTCTCAGGAAGAATTTAATACTTTTGGGTTATTGGTCCAAAACCACAAGCTTAGGCATGTGAGGAAACTTAAAACTGCGCTTTTAGATCCAGATTTTGTGCATTTTTATTTATGTGTGTTTAGTTTTCCTGATGGATTTGACTTTCACACCCCAATCCCTTGTTATATAGGTCTAGTTCTGTTGTCTGTGGTCTGTGTGTTGTCTGTTGTTCTGTGGTCTAGTTCTATTGTTCTTGACACTTGTATATTTTGCAGAATAAATTCTTTGTAAAATACAACAATGACCGAACTTGATGTTTTTGTGGGAAGTACATTTGTTATGGACGAAGAGATATTTCAACTATGGGTCGACGGCCATTCTGTTGAAACCGCCACGCACATTTTGTTCAGGAGATTGAAAGATTTTTCTCCAGACTGTTGTAAAGAGGTTGTATTTTCATACGTGTTGGGACAGTATAGGACTTATGAAATGCTTGAAAAACTGCTATGGACTCCGAAAAAGTTAGTGACTCAGTGGGCCTACCAGATGACAGAACAGACGAAACAAAGTTTGATTCATAAATATTATGATCTAAACCTGCCTGTGGTCCGTGAAATATTAAACAAAAAATATTCTAGCAGAAGCAGAAAAGACTTGGATGAGATAAGTGAGAAAACCAATGTGAATCTAAAAAGCTGCCGTCGGCAGTTTGATAACCTCAGAAGAATACAAAAATGTGTTGAAGAATTGCCTGGAAATACTTCTGATAATATCAAAAACCATTTTTTGCTTAGTGATATATTGGCAAATATATACTCTGCTATTACATTCATATCAGTGAACCGACTCGAAGTGTCGAAGCGTCGACTCCAGTGTGTGAGCTCCCAAGTGCTTTTTAATTGTGCTCAAGGGTTGATGAAACACTGGGGCGCGGGAGAAATATTAAAGGATGCATCAGAAAAAAACCGGATGGAAATTCTTGAAAAAGAGGCTGATAGCGATATTGATTTGGACCGTGATTTTTTAGCTGATGTTTGTGAAATCAAATTAATTACAGAGCGAGAGAAGGAGTTTCGTACCAGTGTTTGTGCTAAAGTACACAGAATTATCCCAGAAAAACCATACCAAGAAATAGAAAGTTCTTTCAAAATATTTTTCAAAAGTTCCATTTCAATGAGTTCAGGCCTTCACAGAAGTCGGGAGATCAAGTCGTTGTTTGTTGATCTTACTGAAAGAATTATTGAGCCTTTAAAGCAGGCAAAGTGGTCAAAAAAAGATTTTTTGATATTCATTGAAACTTATGATGATATTGGTGCAAATATTGTTTCTCGACTCGACACTCGGATTTGTGAAATTTGGAAACGATATAACAAAGGAATTATACTATGTTTAGGTTTTATGTATCATGTAGGCAAATTGTTCAACTGATTTTCTTATGGTTAGTTCAGACACACTGTAAGAATAGTCTTATTGCCTGCAACAAGAGAGTGTATCCAGGATTTTGTTCAGGAGTTTTTTGTTGGGGGGGGGGATTACAAAAAACATAAAAATATGTTTATATGCATTTGGGTTATGTTTTTGCGAGTCATACAATAATTTTTTTTTGTGGGGGGGGGGGTCGACCAAGTAAACCTCCCCCTGGATATGTCCTTGGTCTGTTACTACAACTGCTTGACATGGACGAAGCTACTGTTGACCTTTTTCTCAAGTAGAAAAAGTCCTGCTCACTACTTTTCCTTCCAGTTTTTACATTCGTGTAGATTACTATCATGTTGTAAAGGGCATTAGGGATGGAGATAGGGCGTGCGTAACTTTGTTGACCTCTGTAGGCTTAGTCCTGCTGTGAGTTGTTAGTAGTAGTAGTACTATTATGTGTCTTTTTGTTTCATTCTACTCCAAATATCATTTTAACTCCAATTATTCCTGGTGTGATAGTGGGAATGCTACACTGTTTCCTATAATCATTTTTACAGGCTAAGGGGACATTTTACCAGTCTGCCTGAACTTTACATAAGCAATCCTTTATGGTAACTGGGGGGTAGTATTGTAAAGAGAATAAAAAAAACTATTCACATTTTAGGTATGACAGGTCATAGTTATATTTTTGGTATAAAAAGGCGAAATTTCAAGGGTATTCAAGGGTTGTTTCTTGAGGTGCACACTGCAAGAACTTTAGGGGGTGAGCACCTCTTTATTAGGAAGGGGTATCCAGTTCATAAAAAAAAGAAAGAAAAAGAGCAATCTAGGGCTTGCGTTAAGATTTTGAATATTGTTGTGTGATTTTGCTAGTCTTCTTGGGGGGCACTTTGGGGAAATGCTCCACCTATGCTCTCCCTTGAGTGAACTCAAATTCTGGCCAGGGCCAAGTGACATTAAAAAATGTTTCTAGTCTGTGATATCTTGCTTGTTGTCTATGCAGTCAAAATTTGAGAATATGATTTTTTTTTTTCAATTTGATAGTTTAGTTTGAGCACGATAAAAAATATTTCATCCCTGATCCTTAGGCATGGATGTGTGTGGCCCAAGACGTAGCTGATAGATGGTTTAGTTGTATCAGAGGATTTTTCCAGGAATTTGGTAAAATTCCCTAAAACTACAGAAATTGTAGTTTTGGTTTCAAAACCTCCTTTAAATGGTTAAAAGATGTTATTACTGTAAAAAGTTCAGGCTGAAATTCAAGGTCTGTTGAGTATTAAGAGTTAACCAATTCAAGGGAAAACTATTTCCCAAAATTATTTAACTATTGTTAAACTTATTATTTCTCTTTGCTTTTAATGACATTTAATGCAACTTTGGATTTACATTAAACCCTTCTTTGGTTGTTTCTATGATAAAATATATTGTTTATTAAAAAAAAAAAAAAAAAAAAAAAAAAAAAAAAAAAAAAATCTGCTACCAAAGATTGAGAATCAGTATGTTTAAAGAACTTTATAAGCAGAAAAAAAGATTAAAGAAGATAGAATAGCTTATTCCCTGGAAGGAACTGATGGCTGAATAAGATTGCATTTTTTAGGCCAGAATATCAAAGTTTGTATTTGAATATTAAAGAAACCGAAATAGAAATATTCAAAATTAGGGAAATGGTCCATGAATTTTTTCCAGAGAGTATCTGATATTTGATAATAAGGATGTTTCAATCAGGGCCATATCCAAGGGTAAGGGGATTAAAGGGTTTAATCCCCCCCCCAAAAAAAAACAAAAAACTTTTAGTTTCATTCGTAAAAACGTAACGAAATGCATTATAAACAGATTTTGGTGCGTTTTAAAGTTCTTTTTTGTACCCCTCCCCCCCCCCCCAAGTAAAATCCTGGATATGCCCTTGATTTTTATTGAAATTTATTAGATATGAATTTATTAGATTTATTTTAATTATTTGTCAAATTATTATTAAATTATCTATTTACTCAATAATTTTTCATTTTTTTTTATTTATGTTCATAAGTTTTTAGAATTTATTTCATAAAATTTATTGATTTATTTATTTTTATTGGCTTGCGAAAATTATTACATCTCTTTCCAAGCAGATTGAACCAAAATGTCAATATTTTCATTTTAAAAACAACGTAGGTCATGTAGGAATAAATTCCGCGAATACACCATTTTCGAAGCTTAACTACTTCCAACATCAAGCCCCCCTCCTACTGCTTCATTGAATTTGCTTTCCCATTTGCTATCCCTATTTTTCAGATGGATTGAAAAAAATAACAAGAAATGAGTAACTCGCTTGTGAACTTGTTATACGACAAATTTCGGGTGAGTTATTGGACAAGTTTTTAGTTCTTAACAATAATTGTAGGGCGAGACAAGCTTAAAATATATGTTCGTTTTCCAATTAAAGAGTCTTTTTCAGCTATTTTTGCTTGGTAATATATAACTTTATTAATATTCTTTAGGATAATCTGATAGAAAAAACTGTTATGAGTAGTAGTTGTGTAACTATAAGAAACATTATATTGCTTCTTTTTCCCCTTATTGCTTCTAAGGACATTTTTCAACAACTATTTTCGAATGATTTTCACTAACTTTCTACTAATTGCGCACTAATATCGCACAAGCTTTTTATCTTTTCTTATGAACTGTAGGCAGGTGCGTCACGTATAAGGGAGGGGAAAGCCCCCTCCTAGTTTCGGTGACTCGACAAAAAAATTGAGTCGGTAAAACCTCGGCGCGAAGCGCTGCGGTTTACTGACTCGATTTTTGAAATAAATAAATGAGATGTATAAGATTACTG
This sequence comes from Artemia sp. Qi Xiang Cuo, assembly GCF_049724085.1. NCBI lineage: Eukaryota > Metazoa > Arthropoda > Branchiopoda > Anostraca > Artemiidae > Artemia > Artemia sp. Qi Xiang Cuo. Next base: position 20,365,392 of record NC_142803.1, on the reverse strand, counting down.
AAAGAAGGTGAAAACACTGACGTGACATCCACTAAAATCTAGATCCTCCCTAAGTCTCTATCTATGAAAACTTTGGTGTCAGTCGGTAAATGAGACGATTTTACCGACTCAATTTTTAAATTTGATTGAAAGGGGCCACTATCTCGATCTCATTCGGTAATTGCAGCGGCAATATTGACCGGAAACAATGGATTATTTTCATTTTGATTTTAGAATGCGTTCTAGCTTCTTTCTCCCATCTTCAAGCTCAGAGCTTGTAGATTATGTCTTAGCAGTTTAGACAATATCAGCCAGTGCTTTATAATTGAAATTTCAAGACAAAATATCATGGGCAGCGCGATAGCGCTGCCTAAGTTAAGAGTGATGTGGGCACAATATATTGTTGTTTTTTTTTAACCAGGGCACTTCCTATAGAAAGAAATGGCATAGAACTTCAAATGAGCTCATGGAGGGCAGCCCGCTCCCCCTCCCCCACGTCAATCACTTCCCCAAACACATCCAATCAAAATTTTGACATAGCCAGTTTGTTCAGTGTAGTTTTAAGGTCTGGAAATTATGACTTTGAGAATGACACCCTCCCTCCCCCACAACCCTCAGAGAAAAGGTTGTAATGTATACTCTGTGGAGATATAAGGTTATCTTAGGAAGGGGGATCATTTTATTAGTATTCAGAGGCACTACTGGCCTCTTTAAAGGTCAAAAGTGATTGGAGGTCATCCAGCCTCCTCCCATACGCAAATAATTTCCCAAAAACACTCAATTATAATTTTTGAGATAGCCATTTTGTTCAGTGTAGTTAAAAGGTCCAGAAATTATGTTTTTGAAGATAACTCCCCCCCCCCCATATAGCCCTTAGGTCAAAGGTTGTAAGTTACGCCCCAGGGGCACATAAGGTTTTTATTGAAACGGTGGTCGTATAAACTTCAAAGAGGGTTCATTGTATTGATAATCGGAAGTTATAGTGCTCTTTTTAAGAGTTAAAGTTATCAGAAGGCCAATATCCCCTCCCCTCCACCCACACCCTTCATATTTTCCAGAAACACACACTCATAGATATTTTAAGATGGCCATTTTTTGTTGTAGAAACTTTGAAAAGGGCTTACTCGGTTGGTAGTTGAAAGGGCTAGTGCCTTCTTTAATAGTCAAAAGTGATTAGAGGGCAACCACCCCCCACGCCCATCATTTCCCCAAACACTTCCAGTCAAAATCTCGAGATAGTTATTTTGTTTGACGTAGTTTAAAAGTCCAGAAATTATGTCTTTGAGGATGAGAACCCCCTCATGGTCCTCAGGCAAGGGTTGTAAGGTATGCTCTGAGGGCATTTAAAGTTTTTATGGAAACGGGGGTCGTATACACTTCGGAGTGGGCTCATTTGATTGAAAATCGGATGTCGAAGAGCCATTTTTAAGAGTCAAATTCATCGAAAGGTAGCTATGCCCCTCCCCACGTCATATTTTCTCGCAATGCATCCGATAGAAATTCTAATATAGCCATTTGTTCAAAAATAGTCCAAAGATCTCATAACACGGTCTTTGGGGTTGACACAACCCCCCAAAGTATGGGGATAAGGGTTTTAAGTGATGCCCCGGGGATGTAAGGTTTCTATGAAGAGGTGGTCTTGTGAACTTTAGAGGAGGCTGATTTGATTGGAAATGCATACTTCTAGTTTCATTTTAAAATTTAAGCGTAATGGAGCGAAAATAGCCCCCCCCCCTCTCCCTGACATCCTTAAACACATTCAATCGAAATTGTGAGACAGCCATTTTGTAGCCAATAGTCCAAAGAGAATATAACAATATCTTCAGTAATCAAATATAAGAAATATTTAGGCGGACGTTGAACAAAATAAAAACAAACTATTAACATGTGAACTTTCAGAAAGGTGACAAAGCAATATCCTGGGAACAATTTATATTATTAAGTCAGATCTTGAAGACTAGGTTTTGGGGGAATTTGAAATAGCAAGAAAGCACTATGTGTATACTTTTAGTACTACAACTGCAGTTACTGTAACTAGTGACACTTAGAGTATTAAGGTGAAACTTCTAGGATGCATTTAGGGGGTATTCCAATTAAACGAAAGAACTGTATACATGCATATTTCCAAAAAGGCATAGAAGCAATATCATAGTCAGCACCGTTATATAATAGCTAGAAATATCAATGAAATATTTAAAGGAGCTAATTTGATACAAAATAAAAAAATCTTGGGTCCTTTCTAAGAGTAAAAAGAGATTGGAGGGAAATCGGCCCGTCTCTCAAGCCGATTTATTTCCCAAACACATCTAGTCAAAATTTTCAGTCAGGTATTTTGTTCAGCATATGAAAACGGTCCAGCAACTTTGCCTTTAGTGATAATGGGCATGTCAAACCCCCACAATTATGCCAAACTATGGATTCGTATAGAAAAAAAAACGAAAAGATATAAAATATTTTTTTTTATGAAAATGACTTTGTCAATAAAAAACGAACAGAAATTCATCTAAAAAAACTTCTTCCACAGAACAAGCTTTTCATAGAAAAGTTAAGAGCTCCAGAAGCCAAAAAAGAGCAGGAATGAAGTAAAGTAGTCATCCAAGCGTAAAACTACCACAAATCACCATCAATAAATAAATGAAACTCAAAATGAACAGAAATTAGAATAAATAGCCAAATCAAACTCGAAACGAGCAAAAATTAACATTAGTACGGCCGATATCCCCCATGCCACTTCAAGACCTGAACATAGTTTGCGCTTTACTGAAAACGAAACATGTTCTAATGTTTTCACCTTTTTTTACCTAAATAAGTAAAAACTTTTTTTCCTCACTTTTTTTACCCATTTTTTATTCTGAGGAATAAATATCAATATAGGTAAATTAAACTGACAATCCACAGTCATTTTTTTTTCAGTAAAGCCTAAGTTATGTTCTGGTCTTATGAAGGCATGGGGGTTATATATATATATATATATATATATATATATATATATATATATATATATATATATATATATATATATATATATTATATATATATATATATATATATATATATATATATGTACCTAGTTTAGGTTACGTATTTAATATATCTTATGCTTTACCCCTACATTTTATATTTTATGCTTTACCCGTATTTAATATATTTTATATACGGGTATACTTTACACCTGTATTTAATATATTTTATTTATATATATATATATATATATATATATATATATATATATATATATATATATATATATATATATGTATATATATACATTGCGAAAATTTTTCGAAATGATCAATTTTCTCGCATTAAAATGCTTTTGCAAAAGGGCGTATTAGTAATTTCTTGTTAACCCGTTTGAGTATTATATTGGAACTTTCAGGTATATTGAACTAACAAAAATGCACTCTATATGCCTACGTCCTGATAATACTGCTACTTACTGATAAAACTACTTCTACTGCTTCAACGTCTACCCTGTTGTAGGAGCCCCATCCTATTTTTACTAGGGACACGATCACTTAATAAAACACTGTATGTGGGCCAATAAGCCCAAGGCCAACACCCAACACGCATTAAAAATATATATTTTCAATTACTTTTAAATGGGACTTCTAGACTTTCAAGACTTTCAAACATGGAATGACATATCTATTATGAATCAGAGAAAAAAAGCTTTCAAATGAGGTACTAGTCAAGCAGATATGGTTTAATCCCCCAAAATAGTGTGTAACCCCTGAAAATCGCCTCTGTACTGACTCATTGAGTTTTTTCTCCGAATTGTGGTGAGTGACAGCTCATTTTAAATGTTTTATCGGTCTGAAGATAGCACTCCACGTTTTGAGATGAATAGGAGCCTTTTTCTCATTTTTTTGCCTTAAAGATAGAATTTTATGACCTTGCCACTAAAAAAAACTGGTTTTGTTAAATAAGAAAGTCACAAAGAGCTGTAGCAATGGGGCACACGTTCCATTTTATGACAAATCCTAGGGATATTGTTTTTCACTTAATAAAAACACTGTATAGGGCATCATAAGCCCAAACAAGGCCAACGCCCGCATGCATGTAATACAAGCATTTTTAATTCATCAGAACCCAAAAATGAAAGATATATTTGAAATATTTCTAAACACCCAGAAAGAACCCAAAGTTGATCTCTCCTGTAACTTGATATGTCTCTACGAAATGTGTTTGCGGACAGAAGCTAAATTTCCCCTCTTGTAACTTGATATTATCTCTCTTTGTCAAGTACCCTTTGCCGACACATTGGTTTGCTGACTCTAATCTTTGTGACTAGTAGAATTCTTTTACGTATGCCCGCAGCATCTGTGATTTACAAACTTAAGTTAGGATAATTTTTAAATCGCTATTTAAAGAAGAAAGAAGAATTTGCTGTACCAAAGGTAAAATAACTTAATATTTGGCTTTATGAATTGATGCTTGGGTGTGCTTGTATTTATCTTTTAAGTTGGGAGCTGTAGGCCCTATGGGTTCTTGGGCACTAAAGTAAATGTTATGGGTTCTTGGGAGCTGGGTTTTAAAGTATCGTTGGTTCACAACTAAAGAAAAGTTCTTGTGTTAGTCTAGCCTAAACTTAGCTTCAAGACTATTGTCTTCTCAAAGTGTTCTCTCTAGGAGCTTTGTCTTCAGGATTTGCAGTCAAAACTCTATCCACACTGATTTATTTTGTTTTTTGTCTAAGAAACCTAGATGGCGTTTAGTTTGTGCAATCAGACGCTAGATAGGGAATGTAATCTTTGTATGTCTGGAAATACAAAGCATCGTCAATTTAACTAAAATTCCGATGGTAGAAGTACTGATGTTCCCCACCATATTCTCTGATGATATTTATTTTTATTGGCTCGGCAACAGAAAAAACCCAACGGTTTTTGTCAAAGTCTCTGCAATCTATTTTCGACGCAAGCAAATACAAAAGAGGCAATTGACAAAAGAGACTGCAAAAGCGGGGGTTTGGGGGCGGCAGCCCCCCAACTGTACATAAAAATCCCTGTACGTTTTAAGGTTCGAATTTGTGATTCAGCCTCTTTAACTCTTTAGAAAATACAGTTTTTTTTTCAAATAATTTCTGCCCGTTTTTGTACAGTTTATTACTTATTATTGCTTGACTAACTGTTATCTGATCGTGTCAGAGGTAAAAGTTGGGGGGCTGCCGCCCCCCAAACCCCTTGCTTTTGAAGATTCTTTTGTTAAGGCTTTTAATTCCTGAATACTCAACTCAAATGCACAGTAAGATTTTCTTTTTGAACTTTTTTTCGAGCATGCGGGTATACGGCATGTTATCAAAGCAGTGGAGACTTACCTGAAAGCTGAAGGCCGACTGTGATATTCTTCTGGAGACGCCTGTTGAGCCGAAGGATTTAATAGATTAGATTTCAAAAAGAAACTGAGTTTCTTTTTTAAACTTTAAATTTAAGAGATACTACTTTAAATTCAATATATAAAAAAATTACTCTGACGGGTAATCGAACCTGGGTGTTTCGCATGACAGACAGCAATAGTGACCACTGTACTATCAGAGAGTCTTATTAAATTATTTTTAGTCTCTGCAATCTATTTTCGACGCAAGCAAATAGAAAGTAAGATTTTCGGTTTTCGACAAAAAAACTTCTGGGAAAGAGCTGGAATTTTTGGAAGCTTGCAGTCTCTCTTGTCAGGTTAAGAGGACCATTTTGATCTAACTTAATAATGAAATACTATGCTTTTAGAAATTTCAAAAATTAACATGGGCTCTTATAGGAAAACGAGGTTTTTCGTAAATGTAAATTCGGGAGATAATTTTTTCAGTCGGAAAATATCAAAAGGCTCTACAGGTCGAATTCCGCTTCGAATGAGTCCTCATTCACCCAGATCCGTTGCCAACTGTGGCCTGTAGGCGAGTCAGATAAAAAAAAATTAACTTGATATTTGATTTTCGGGAAACAGGGAAGGAGTAATCGGATTGAGCTGAAATTTTGAGGATAAGCTCCCAGGCCTTGAGAAAGCTTATTCTTGAAATTTCAGCCCGATCGGACAATGTTAAAGGGGGGCTGTGGTGGGGAGAATAAACATGTTTTCTTACAGGAAAACGAGGTTTTTCGTAAATGTAAACTCGGGGGATAATTTTTTCGGTCTGAAAATATCAAAAAGCCCTAAGAGGCTTTTGTACTATTTTTACTATTTTGCAATTTTACGCATTGTACAATTTTTATTTGAATTAAAAGTGTTATGAAGACAGAAGAACACAAGTAAAAATCATCACTTCAAATTACAATCATCCATCGATGGCTTAATCCTAACATTATATTTAAGCAAAATGACTATACTCGCGTCCTTACGTCGACAGTCATAAATATATAGGAAATGGTCCATAGAAATTACGAAGGACAAAACAATTATCGATCATAGTTTGACCCTTGCCCTAAAGACTAGACTCATGTTCTTATGTTGACAGTAATAAATATATAGGAAATGATTGCACAATAATTTCAACGGATGGAACACCTACAGATAATAGTTTGACACTTGCCCTTTCTGCCTCTGAATAGCAGTCCGCAAATTAATATTTTGGATATTTTCGGTTCTCAACTATATAATATAGTAAATTAAGTATAAATTAAGAAAAATGTGCCTGAAAAGCCAGTAAGATCCAGCCATTGGGTCATATAGCTTTTTGCAGGAAACTTTAATCCCGATGCATCACAGTAAATCATCAAAGTAGGAGGTTAGTTCAGCAAAGATTGATACCTTCTTTTGAGTTTTTATGTTAAATATTAACATTATTATGTTAACATTATTATGTTAACATTGAACATTTGTTTAATGTTAAACGAAAGCAGCTGAAAAATATTTCAAAAATCAAGGCTTTATAAATTCACATTCAAGTTCAGAATTGCACTCAAGGGTGAATAACGGATTTTTTTTTTTAGCTGGTGAGAGGGGGGCAACAATTATTTATATGAAGATTTGTAAAGTTTTTACGAATTGAAATTTTTTGAAGAGTGGGATTTCAAACACGGTACTCTGCATACCCTGGACATTTCCTTGATTACGCTATGTTCAATTGCCCCTTTTTGGTACGAACTTTCTAACGAAATCAAAAGAGGTGGCCACCCCCCTCTGTACCTTAAGATACACGTCTGAAGATAATATCTTAAATGACCAAAAAAGATAAAGAGATAAGTATTCATAGAGAGCAACCAATTCAAACAAAACTAGCAAATAAAGCTCTAACGGGTATTTATATTCTAGTCACTTCTTGTTCCACAAATTTTTAAAAGTGGGTGTTTACAACTAAGGGGGAAACTGTCCCGACCAAAGAGTATTTATATTCTTGTCGCTTCTAGTTCCCCCAATTTTTCAAAGTGGGTGTTTACAACTAAGGGGTAAACTGGCCGCTCGAAGGAGTTTTTATATTTTTGTCCCTTTTTTGTTCCCCATTGATTCAAAGTGAGTGTTATCGACAAAGGGGAAACTTGACGAAACCAAGGGACTGTATATTAATGAAACTATTCGTTTACCCAAATTTTCAAAGAGTGTGGTGGAAGAAAGGAGGAAACTGGCCTTTCACCGGATTTATTATTTTATATTAACTTTTCGTTCACACAATTACTAAAAGTGGGTGTTTGCAACTGAGGGGGAACTGGCCCGGCCAAAGTGTATCTATATTCATTGAACTTTTCGGTCCCCCAATTACTAAAGTGGGTGTTTACATCGTATAGGAAAAATTGCCCGACCAAAGAGTATTTATATTCTTCTAATCTTTTGTTCCCCCAAATTTTCAAAGTGAGTGTTTACAACTTAGGGGGAAATTGGCCCGACCAAAGAGTATTTATATTCTTGTCACTTTTCGTTACCCCAATTTTTCAAAGTGGGTGTTTACAACTAAGGGGAAACTGGCCCCAATTTTTCAAAGCTGTTGTTTACAACTAAGGGGAAACTGGCCCGACCAAAGAGTATTTATATTCTCGTCACTTTTCATTCCCCCAATTTTTCAAAGTGGGTGTTTACAACTAGGATTGAAACTGGACCGACTAAAGAACATTTATATTCTTGTTACTTTTCGTTCCCCGAATTTTTCAAAGAGGGTGTTTACAACTAAGGGGAAACTGGCCCGACCAAAGAGTATTTATATTCTTGTCACTTTTTGTTTCCCCAATTTTTCAAAGTGGGTGTTTACAACTAAGAGGAATGGCAGAAGGATGTATTAGCGAAGTTATAGTGGAGGGCGAGTTGCTAGCGAAAAACCCGTGTGGATGAGTTGAAATAAAAATTTTAATGAGAAATGACTGAAAAGTGTTTTGGGTGAGATGGGTTGATTGGCAAAAGGATGTATTAGAGAAGTTATAGTGAAGGGCGAGTTGCTAGCGAAAAACCCGTGTGGATGAGTTGAAGTAAAAAAAATTTCACAATAAATGACTGAAAAGTGTTTGATTGGCAGAAGGATGTATTAGCAAAGTTATAGTGGAGGGCGAGTTGCTAGCGAAAAACCCGTGTGGATGAGTTGAAATAAAAAAAAATTAACAAGAAATGACTGAAAAGTGTTTTCGGGGAGATGGGTTGATTGGCAGAAGGATGTATTAGCGTAGATATAGTGGATGGCGAGTTGCTAGCGAAAAACCCGTGTAGATGAGTTTAAATAAAAAAATTTAACAAGAAATGGCTAAAAAGTGTTTTGGGGGAGATTAGTTGATTGGCAGAATGATGTCAGAGTGAAGTTCTAACGGAGGGCGAGTTGCTAGAGAAAAATCAATGTGTATGATTTGAAATAATTTTTTTTTAAAAAACACAGAATGAAAAGTACTTAATTGGACGAGGTATGTGTTAGCAAAGTTATATTGGACGGTGAGTTGCTAGCGAAGAACCCGTGTGGATGAGTTGAAATAAAAACATTTTAACAAGAAATGACTGAAAAGTGTTTTGGGGGGGATGGGTTGATTGGCAGAAGGATGTATTAGCGTAGTTATAGTGGAGGGCGAGTTGCTAGCGAAAAACCCGTGTGGATGAGTTGAAATAAAAAAAATTATCAAGAAATGGTTAAAAAGTGTTTTGGGGTAGATGGGTTGCTTGGCAGAAGGATGTATTAGCGAAGTTATAGTGGAGGGCGAGTTACTAGCGAAAAATCTAAGCTAATAAGTGTTTTTGACCGTAAACTCTAGTTTTTTGTAAGAAAATTATGGAAAATACAATTCGTTGGCTCATACGTGAAACTTAAGTCTAGGTATGGTTCGAAAAATAAACTATTTCTGTAGAATCTGAGCTAATAAGGGGTTTTGACCATAAACTCTAGTTTCCTGTAAGAAAATCCGACAATTGATGCAGAAAAGCATAGTTTGTTACTTACTTACTTACATTTTTTTCCATAATTTCTTGAATTAAATTTCTGTATTGTGTATCCAAATGGGGAATTCAAGAAAGAGTTTGTTACTTACTTGCGATTTTCTCATAATTTCTTGAATAAAGTATCTGTATTGTGTATCCAAAAAATTTCCCTCGCACGTGCTTGGTGATCCAAAGAGTATTTATATTCTTGTCACTTTTTGTTCCCCCAATTATTAAAAGTGGGTGTTTACAACTTTGGGGAAACTGGCCTTAACATAGTGTATCCCTATTATTGTCAAAGTTCGGTACCCCAATTTCTAAAGTGGGTTTCTTCGACTAAGAGGAAACTGCACCGAACAAAGATTTTGATTACTCTTAGCACTTTTCGTTACCCTACTTTTTCAAAGTGGGTGTTTGCGACTAAGAGAAAACTGCCCCGACCACAGAGTATTTATATTCTTGTCAATTTTCGGTCCCCCAATTTTTTAAAGAGTATGTTTACAACTAAAGGGTAAACTGACCTGACCAAATAGAATTTATATTCTTGACACTTTTTGTACCCCCAATTTTCAAAGCGATTGTTTACAACTAAGGGGGAAACTGCCCCGACCAAAGAGTATTTATATTCTTGTCACTTTTTGTTCCCCCAAATTTTCAAAGTGGATGTTTACAACTAAGGGGGAAACTGGCCCGACCAAAGAGTATTTATATTCTTGTCACTTTTCGTTCCCCCAAATTTTCAAAGAGGATGTTTACAACTAAGAGGGAAACTGCCCCGACCAAAGAGTATTTATATTCTTGTCACTTTTCGTTCCCCCAATTTTTCAAAGTGGGTGTTTACAACAAAGGGGGAAAATGACCCGACCAAAGAGTATTTATATTCTTGTCACTTTTCGTTCCCCCAATTTTTCAAAGTGGGTGTTTACAACTAAGGGGGAAACTGCCCCCAATTTTTCAAAGCTGTTCTTTACAAATAAGGGAAAACTGGTTCGATCAAAGAGTATTTATATTCTCGTCATATTTCAGTCCCCAAATTTTTCACAGCGGTTTTTTAAAACTAAGATTGAAACTGACCTGACCAAAGAATAGTTATAGACTTGATACTTTTTGTTCCTCCAATTTTTCAAAGCGGGTGTTTAAAACTAAGGGGAAACTGGCCCGACCAAAGAGTATTCATATTCTTGTCACTTTTTGTTCTCCCAATTTTTCAAAGTGGGTGTTTACAACTAAGAGGAATGGCAGAAGGATGTGTTAGCGTAGTTATAGTGGGGGGCAAGTTGCTAGCGAAAAACCCATGTGGATGAGTTGAAATAAAAATTTTAACGAGAAATGGCTGAAAAGTGTTTTGGCGGAGATGGGTTGATTGGCAAAAGGATGTATTAGCTAAGTTATAGTGGAAGGCGAGTTGCTAGCGAAAAACCCGTGCGGATGAGTTGAAATAAATTTTTTTTAACAAGAACTGACTGAATAGGGTTTGACTAGCAGAAGGATGCATTATCGAAGTTGTAGTGGAAGGTGATTTGCTAGCGAAAAACCCGTGTGTATGAGTTGAAACAAAATATTTTTAACAAGAAATGACTGAAGTGTTTTGGGGGGGATGGGTTGATTGGCAGAAGGATGTATTAGCGTAGTTATAGTGGAGGGCGTGTTGCTAGCGAAAAACCCGTGTGGATGAGTTAAAATAAAAAAATTTAACAGGAAATGGCTGAAAACTGTTTTGGAGTAGATGAGTTGATTAGCAGAAGGATGTATTAGCGAAGTTATAGTGGAGGGCGAGTTGCTAGCGAAAAATCTAAGCTAATAAGGGTTTTTGACCGTAAACTCTAGTTTTTTGTAAGAAAATTATGGAAAATACAATTCGTTGGCTCTTACGTGAAACTTAAGTCCAGGTATGGATCGAAAAATAAACTATTTCTTTAGAATCTGAGCTAATAAGGGTTTTGACCATAAACTCTAGTTTCCTGTAAGAAAATGATGGAAAATACAATTCTCTCGTTCAAATTTGAAACTTAGGTCCATTCTCTGGTTCAAATGTAAAACTTAAGTCCAGTTTTGGATACTCATAATAATGAGGACTGATGGTTCTAATTCAATTTTTTTTTCATAAAAACAAACTATTTTTTTTAAACTTCGAAATTATTCAACTTTTTGTTAGAGTTCTAGTTTAGTTTAGTTTTAGTTAAGAGTTTAGAGCTTTAGCTTAGAGTTTTATTTCGATTTCTAGTTTAGTTTAGTTCTATTTAAGAATTTGGTGTTTTGGTATTGAGTAATAAATTAGAGTTTTTGTTAGAACTCTAGTTTATTTTAGTTTTATTAAATAGTTTATAGTTTTAGATTAGATTCACATCGTCTATAGTTATTTCTTGCCCTAGTTTAGTTTAGTTTTTGTTATTAGTTTGGTGTTTTAACTTTGAGTCTTAGCTTAGAGTTTTAGTTAGAGTTCTAGTTTAGTTTAGTTTTAGTTAAGAGTTTTTGTTAGAGTTAGAAAATGAAATAAAGCTATGTCGACTTTGCATATTTTATTCAACATATCCGACAATTGATGCAGAAAAAGCATAGAGTTTGTTACTTACAGACTCTAAGCTAAAACTCTAAACTCTTAACTAAAACTAAACTAAACTAGAACTCTAACTAAAACTCTAAGCTAAGACTCTAAGGTAAAACACAAAACTATTAACTAAAACTCAACGAAAATAGAACTCTAACTGACACTCAACAGCAAAACATCAAACTATTAACTAAAACTAAACTAAACTACAACTCTAACAAAAACTCTTAACTAAAACTAAACTAAAATAGAACTCTAACTAAAACTCTAAGCTAAGACTCTAAGGTAAAACACCAAATTCTTAACTAAAACTAAACTAAACTAGAACTCTAACAAAAACTCTAAGCTAAGACTCTAAGTCAAAACTCTTAACAAAAACTAAACTAAACTAGAACTCTAACTAAAACTCTAAGCTAAGACTCTAAGGTACAACACCAAACTCTTAACTAAAACTAAACTAGAACTCTAACTGAAACTCAAAGGTAAAACATCAAACTCTTAACTAAAACTAAACTAAACTAGAACTCTAACAAAAACTATAATCTAAGACTCAAAGCTAAAAATAAAAACTCTTAACTAAAACTAAACTAAACTAGAACTCTAACAAAAACTCTAAGCTAAGACTCTAAGCTAAAACTCTAAACTCTTAACTAAAACTAAACTAAACTAGAACTCTAAGTAAAACTCTAAGCTAAGACTCTAAGGTAAAACACCAAACTCTTAACTAAAACTAAACTAGAACTCTAACTGAAACTCAACAGTAAAACATCAAACTCTTAACTAAACTAAACTAGAACTCTAACAAAAACTCTTAACTAAAACTAAACTAGAACTCTAACTAAAACTCTAAGCTAAGACTCTAAGGTAAAACACCAAACTCTTAACTAAAACTAAACTAATAAATAAGAGACAACCAAGCCAGTAGCTCTGTAGCCCACAGAGTGAAGCAAAAAGAAGAGGGCTAAATAGTACCAACTGAATAGCCCGCCTGCTGTGAATTAGAAGAAGAAGAAGCTTCTTTAAGACGAATAACAAACCTGAATTAGAAGAAGAAGAAGACCTGTTAAAATTTATTAAATCACGCCAGTTAAAAAATTTTTGATAAATTAGATATTTGGATTTTTATTGATAGACAGATATTTAAGAAAATTAACACATTAAACAAACGAAAAAATCAGTCATTATTTACCGGCTATTTGGTTCCTTCAAAGCTGCTGGTTACAGAATTTAACCATATAATAGAAACACATTCTGAAAAAAAAATGTATAACTTTCCTTTGGGAAACCTATGCATCGAGCTTCAAGAAGGAAAATTATGTTTCGCTGAAAGTAACCATGGTCGGCTAATCAAGCAATGTTTCCAACAGTTTTTCTGAAATTGCTCATCTGCAACTTTTTCTGGTTCTTGGAAAAACTGAATAATTTCAAGAGAAGGAATTATTTGTCTAGAAAACTCTTGGGAAGAATTTTCATAAGTCTTCATCCGACAAAAGCTGTACAAAGGATCAAAGACAGAATCATCAGATACGCTCAACTTGTCCTCGCATTCTGCGCAGGAGTGTCAGAGACGCATTTTATTAACAAAAATCTGACAACATAAGCAAATTTTCCCTCTTCGAGAGCGTCGATATTTCCCTCTCCCAATCAATAAAAAAAGACCCGTCGCCGCCTTCATTTTCAGCAGAATTCGCTTGTGCAGAGGCTAAATTTGAGATGATAAAAGCAACCTTTTCCTTATTTTTTTTCAAACACGTCATCAAAAAATATGAATGGAGGTCTACCCTCTCACGATTACCCCTGTTTTTCATGGGAATAGAGAAAGTTTTACAAAGGGCAAGTTTGTACAGAATCGTAAAGCGCTTGGTTTTCTGTTTGTCAAACAATCCACCAGAATGCTTTATCTTTCCGAAAAATTCCTCTAGGCTGTCCTGATTCATCCGCCGAGTGCAGAGAAACTGAAAACCTCACGTGGTCAGCTCTTTGGGAAGGTCCAGGATATGAACAAAGTTAAGACATGCTAATGTTTTCATTGAACTTTGTATACATTCGAAGGACTTGCTAGATTGAGAAAGGGCATCCTTATGAATTTTCTTGCTAGAATGGCCAAGTGAAATCACGGAGGCAAATAGCTTGTCAAAGAATGAGCAAAAATCTGCTGCTCCTAGAGCCTTCGGCGGTATTAGGCCTTTGCTGACATATTAGCTTATACCAGCGGAAAGAGAATGACTTAAAATTTGTACAGTTGTCCTAACCTTCATTTTTTCCAAATTGGTGGGGTATGCGTGGGATTTACATATTTTAGGTGCATTTTTCCTCCCAAATTTCTTATCTAGATGATAAAAGAGAGGGAAATTGACCCATAATGCTCTCTATATCTCTAATATGACCCCATATTGGATCAAACGATTTTTTATGCTCTTGAGAGGGTGAGGTGGGTCATAAATAAAACAAAATTTTTCATCCCCTCTAAAAAAATAATGTTTTTCCCGAACAACCCCTAATTCTTTTTTTATTCCTCGAAAATTTCTTCTCTTTTCTGAAAATACTGCTTTGATAAAAAACTCATATTCCCAAAATTTGTCAATGAATTCCATTTTACCCGAATTTAATACTTACAGTCGAGTTTGAATCCGATGTTATTCTTTATGCCCAGAAGCAATGAAAAGTTTTGTATAGGATTGTCTCATTTTATTTCTTTCCAAAAACCACACACTTTTTACCCAAATAGTATATTCCTGGTTTGAAAGCCATGTCATCAATTGCTTACGTACAGTAGAGATCTTATTCGTCCATTTGGACGTTTCTTTCCAGGAACAAAAAGCTTAGTACAGTCCTAAAGGTTGGTCCTTTAAAAATATTGGAGTGACGCTGTTTTTTTTCATACCCGTGAGGTGTCAGGAAATATTGGGTCAAAGCTGTTGTTTTCTCTTTTGTCTTAAAAGGATGTCTAACCTTAGCTCTGTGAAGATTTATCTTACGTAGAGATAAGGCTATCCCAATCAGACGCTTTTCAGCTGTGATAACCATCAAACTAAGCAGAAATAATTTAATATGAAATAAATTATTTTTAAAGCAAAAAAATACAGTCAGTAGAGAGATCGCATGGCGCTCACGTCATTGGCTGCATTTCCTGCGTCGAGCTGTTGGAATAGATGAAACTAAAATTCGCACAATGATTGCTGATCTCTGCTTTGGTAGTTGTACTGCGGCGGTAGGAGTCTAAGAACAGCGCCCATTGTTTCGTATGTTTTCAGTGAACTGGTTGCCAAGCGTTTCAGTTCTTCTGCAAGGGGCCCATGCATTAAAGAGAGTACGTCAAACAGATTGTACAGCATGGCAAAAAGGCACTGCATTGCTGCATTTGAAAAAAAAAAACGTTTTTCAAAGAGTTAAAGAGGCTGAGTCACAAGTTCGAACCTTAAAACGTACAGGGATTAGGAGGTACAGTTGGGGGGGGGCCGCCCCCCAAACCCCTAGCTTTTGCAGCCTCTTTTGTTAAGATTTTTTAAGCCTTGTAGCCTGCGATCAGTTGGTTGTACCAACACGAATGAAACTGTTTCAATGGATTGTTTTTTTTAAATCTTCAGAGAATTTGGCAATGACAGCTCAGTCTGTTACAGTTATAAATACAAACTTGTCTCTGTGCCAGGTATAGTTATGTATTCAGTGTGATTATGTATGATGGAAAAATAGATGAACCTGAACCTAAACTGCTTCTTTATGCTGAACTCTTCTTTATGCAGGTATAAGGCATGTTATCAAAGCAGTGGAGACTTGCCTGTAAGCTGAAGGCTGACTGTGATATTCTTCTGGAGACGCCTGTTGAGCCAAAGGATTTAATAGATTTCTTGACCATATTCTGAAACTTCTTTTTACGTTTCCATACCTCTACGTTACAGTTAGTCTCTGAAATACAAACATTGGCAGACTTTTGTCACAGTTGCTCATCCTCACACAACGGATTAGTTCTGTACTTGAAAACTGAAAAAAAAATATTATTATCCAATTTTCCATTACTTTGCTTTCACAAGTATTTGCCTAATATTCAAAACTCTAGGTTAGACTCAACTCAATATGCATCATTACATGATGAATGTCAATGACCTGACTTGCCGAGAAGACTTCCAAAAGAGAAACATGACGCGTGGTGCACAATCAGTTTCAACTGCAACATGCAAGATGTCCCTTATCTGGCTGTTTCTTATCAATCTGTAAAACTAGGAAAGGAAAGTGGGAACAGTGATCTTAGCTGGCTTGCATTTACAATTATATTTAGCGTAATTGCAACCTGTTGCCACTTCCCTGCCACGTTGAGGCATCACTGTTGTGTACTCTGTTGTGTCTTTGGACCGTTTTTGGTGAATTGCTCTTTCTGGGTTGAGACTGTTTTTTCAATATGGAAGATATGACTGACGACAGACAACAGAATACAGGGAAGAAATGGTAGTCTCCCTGCCTAACTGCGGCAGATCATTGACAATTGTTTTTGTTGTCTTTAGAAAAACAAATATGGGCAATTGTTTTCAGAAAAATAGATTGTTTTACAAGTTTGTTGCTTTTGGAGACCATTAGAGCCTGAAACGAGACTAAAAGTGTTGTTAATTACTGAACTATAATTTTTGGAGTACCATGAATGTCATACCTGAAAAGTGTATTTCTGAAGCATTTTTGATGACTCAAACTTCAGAGTCGTTGCATTTACACCATGCACCTTCCAGTGTTCTGTGGTACACACAGTAGTGGCCATGGTTTCCAAAGCTGGAGCCGGAATGAATAGCAATGGCAATTGCACAATAATGTATTGGCAACATTGTACTGAGGTTGTAGATGTTACTGTGCGTGAGGTCTGCGTCTTCTGTTCAATACAGAATAATTTTTTCCAGATCAAAGTCAACAACGCGGCACGTGATCTTGTGTCTGAGTGTTTGCCTGTTCAAATTTAGATCTAAAAATTTGGGAGTTTGAGTGAAAAATGTTCTCAGTTTGGTGACGTGACTGTTGGGACATGTTTCACCAGGCTGTTCCAGGATTAGAACGAAATTGAAAGATATATTGCTGTTTTCAATAACTTTGTTAATTGCGGGCTTGTTTAGATTGAGTACACCTGGGATTGGGAAGGGACAGTCGGGAGTGCCTTCAAGATGTACTGAGGTTCTTGACCCGTTACATGTGCTGCATACACTGAATTGATGGGTTTTGAATTGGTAGAGAGACTGCAAGGCGCTCATGTCATTGGCTGGATTTTCTGCGTCAAGCTGTTGGAATAGGTGAAACCAAAATTCGTACAATGATTGCTGATCTCTGCTTTGGTAGTTGTACTGCAGCGGTAGGAGTCTACAAATAGCGTCCATTGTTTTGTATGTTTTCAGTGAACTGGTTGCCAAGCACTTCAGTTCTTCTGCAAGGGGCTCATGGATTAAAGAGAGTACGTCAAACAGATTGTACTGCATGGGAAAAAGGCACTGCATTTGCATAGCACGCTGAGCCGTCTGTGTTTCTGAGGCCCTGTCAACCTGGGCCTATGCCACTGCAATATTCTTGATTGACAGCTGTTTCAATACGCGTTTTTTTTGGGGGGTATCAAGCTTTTGACTTTTTCAGTGTTGAGTCTCTTGGTGTTGGCTTTTTTCTTACTGTCAGCATTTGTGGGTTCTGCTTTCACACCGGAAGCTGAGCCAGACCTTCAATTATTTTTGGGTGCAGATGATTTAAGCTTTTTAGGCGTTTTATCTTTGCCAATAGTTGTGGTCGGATCCCATTTTAATGGTTGCTTTTTTGCCTTGGGAACTTTGAAGGGTTCAACAATTGTGAATTGAGGAAGATTAGGACGGTATTTTTGTCAAAGTCTATTGTACTCGACTAGAGCTTCTGTGTCTGCACAAATTTTGGTTTTGTCAAGATTGATCAGGTGAAGACCTTTGCTCATTGTGACTCGCAAGAGAGCTACATAGATCAGTTCTGGCCCAAAACAGAAATTGCCTGCGTCAACTAGTGCAGTCTGGAGACTTAGCCCTTGGGATTTGTGGATTGTGATGGCGTAGGCCAGAGTGAGAGGAAATTGTTTATAAGTGTAGTACACTTCTTTCAGTGCTTCAAATCTAACTGTTTTGCGCTCAATCTCTACAGTTCTGTCTTGACCATCAAATTGTACTTGAACGCAGACACCAATATTGGCTGCTGACATCTTGAAACCTTTGACATACCCCATGGAGCCATTGACAAGACCTTGTTCTACGTTTACATTTCTTTGTAGCATGACGCAGGCAACAATAGCCAGTCTGAGGTGAGTGCTTATGGCATGTGTCTAGTTCTTGAGAGCAATATTCTTGTGATGTGTTATACAGTTTCATTTTCCTGTTTTTAGCTTTGTTTTACTGATTCATTTGCATGATAACAAGATTTCACTGCCTGTAAATTCTTTTGCCAAAACCATTCATCTGATGCTAATTTTTGAGACATGCTTTAGTACAATTTTGTTCCTTTGCCAACTTATCCTCCTGAAAGTTTTTCTTAATATCCTCCTTTATTGTCTCTCTTTTTTTGGTAGTACCTCCTTTTTTTCACTTCTATTTTGTTCCACATTCTCCTCATACCTACTTTTCTTCTTTTGCCTTAGTAGTTTGGCTTTATACAGTTTCATTTTCCTGTTTTTAGCTCTTTGTTTTACTGATTCATTTGCACGATAACGAGATTTCACTGCCTGTAAATTCTTTTGAACATTCTTCTGATGCCAATTTTTGAGACATGCGCATGTTTGCTTTAGTACAATTTTGGGTAAAGTTCTACCAAATCATATTAACCTATTGAGTTAGGACAAAAGTGAATACACCATTTGATGCCTTTTTTTATGTTGATTTTTTTTTCTATTGGAAATGAATTTCAGCCCCCCCCCTATATAGGCTATGCCAATTCAGGGTTAGGTCAGGTTGGGTTAGGTATATATAGGGGGGGGGGCTGAAATTCATTTCCTATAGAAATGATTATTATATTCGTTATCAGCATAAAAAAAGGCATCAAATGGTGTATTCATTTCATTTCTAACTCAATAATATGATTTGGCAGAACTTTACCCAATTTTGTTCCTTTGCCATCTTAACCTCCTGAAAATTTTTTTGAACATCCTACTTTATTCTCTCTCTTTTTTTGGTAGTACCTCCTTTTTCTTCTCTATGTTGTTCAACATTCTCCTCATGTCAACTTTTCTTCTTTTGCCTCAGTAGTTTGGCTTTACCTGACATTTTTAGAAAGACCTATTAAAACTTCCTATGTCAAAACTATTCAGAAACTTAGTTTCAAAAGTAGGCTACCTCTAAATCTTCTCTCTCAAGAGAGAGGTTTGTATTCCAGATTATTTGAGAAAAAATCTCTGCTTTGGTAGTAGTACTGCGGTGGTAGGAGTCTACGAACAGCGTCCATTGTTTCGTATGTTTTCAGTGAACTGGTTGCCAAGCATTTCAGTTCTTCTGCAAGGGGCCCATGCATTAAAGAGAGTACGTCAAACAGATTGTACTGCATGGCAAAAAGGCACTGCATAGCTGCATTTGAAAAAAAAAAATATGTTTTCCAAAGAGTTAAAGAGGCTGACCCCCTGATTTTGCAGCCTCTTTTGTTAAGATTTTTAAGTCCTGTAGCCTGCAATCAGTTGGTTGTACCAACACGAATGAAACTGTTTCAATGGATTTTTTTTTAATCTTCAGAGAATTTGGCAATGACAGCTCAGTCTGTTACAGTTATAACTACAAACTTGTCTCTGTGCCAGGTATAGTTATGTATTCAGTTTGATTATGTATGATGGAAAAATAGATGAGCCTGAACCTAAACTGCTTCTTTATGCTGAGCCCTTCTTCTGTTCCCTGTTTTTTCTGTTCAAAATTGTTAAGTTCATCACATTATAGCTTGTTATTGGTTAGGGAAAAATCTCCTGTAAAAAATCCAGCAAACAGACTCAATACTGTTTCTAATCAAAAAGATGCAATAGGATGTTCTTACGGTAAAAAATTCAATTAGACTTTGTTTGTGTTGCAAAGCATTTCTTTGCAAGGGAAAAAGTGGGGGTTGAGGGGGGCAACAGACCCTCAAAATAAAAATCTTAACAGAAGAGGCTGCAAAAGCGGGGGGTTTGGGGCGGCAGCCCCAACTGTACCTCCTAATCCCTGTACGTTTTAAGGTTCTGAAATTGTGACTCAGCCTCTTTTACTCTGGTAGAAAATGTAGCCTTTTTCAAATAATTCTGCACGTTTTTGTACAGTTTATTACTTATTATTGCTTGACTAACTGTTAGCTGATTGTGTCAGGATTTAAAGTAATGGGGCTGCCGCCCCCAAAACCCGCTTTTGAAGATTCTTGTGTTGGGGGCTTTTAATTCCTGGAATACCCAAATCAAATGCACAGTAAGATTTTCTTTAACATTTTTAAATGAGCAATCTTCTGAGCTAGCTCATATAAATGGGTATAAGTCGTTGTTTAAACATAGAATAGGTAGACACAGACGAGGGTTGGCTTTTTTTGTAAATGATAGTACACCTGTAAGAGAAGTGAATGATTATGATTACCTTTATGAAGAAATGTCATTTGAATTTTTTGATATGAAGCTAGATTTAAGTCCTTCAAAAGCGTTATGTTGCGCCCTACATAGGTTACCGAATTTGATTGTTTATCCATTTGTATAGAAGGACGATGTAGATCTCTTACTGACGACCCAAAGAAAATTTAAGTTAATGATGTTTGGTGACTTTAATATTTATATTAATATTGTACATAGTGATGTAAATTCATTGCTTTCGAATAATGTTGCCGTTGACTTTGTAAAGATTTGTATGTCCGCGGGTTTGCTTCCAACATGCCGGATCCCGACGAGAATCACGGAGTCGTCAGCGTCGTTAATTGACAATATTTTCACAAATTTAGAGACACTGGGCTGTAACGCTATAGTTGATGATACTTCTGACCATTTTACGATCCTGTGCGACCTTGAAACGGGTCCCTCCCCTAAACCCTCTTCGTTGAGGTCAAGAAGACTGGACGCTGCTTCGATTGATAAACTGAAAAATTTACTGTCCCAAGTCGACCGGTCTCCCTGCTTAGAATGTGACGACGTGGACAAAGCTACAGAATACTTCATCAATCAGTTTGAAATAGTACTTAATAAGACATGTCCTTTATCAAGCAGGCAAGCTAGGCGTTATATTAAACCAAAGAAACCATGGATTACAGCTGCTGATCTGTCCTCTATACATACCAAAAATAACCTCTTCAGGAAATTCATGGCAGATCCTACACATGAAAATCAGGCCAAACTTCGGCAGTACAGAAATTGTCTGACGAAATTACTGCGACAAGCGAAGCAGTCATACTATCTTCAGGAATTTCAAAATGCTGACAGGTCCCCAAAAAACACTTGGTTGAATATTAATGAATGCCTTGGGAAAAAGAAAGTAAGAAACCTTCCGGAAGAGATATTATCACCAAAAGACAAGCAAATTGTTAAAGGAAAGCGAAATGTTGTTGGTGCCCTAAATGAGCACTTCGCAAATATTGGTCACGTAACATCACTTGAGGCACCAACTCGAAGTTTACCCGATTCAGCATATTCTGCTTACATGCCGCCTCCATCGGATTGCTCTCTTTTCCTAACGCCGGTCTCAGCAGATGAATTACTGCAAGTTATATACCAACTGAAGAATGGGTCGTCGGAGGGTACGGATGGCTCGTCGACAAGCCTATTAAAACGGATAATGCCTGATGCTACAGAATTTTTAGTTCATATTATCAACTTATGTTTTTCAAGTGGACGTTTCCCAGCTTGCTTAAAGTCTGCACGTGTTTTAGCCCTGCATAAGGGTGATGACGTGAAAGATCCAACAAACTACAGGCCAATCTCGATCTTATCTTCATTCGCAAAAGTAATTGAACAATGTCTTTACAACTGCATAGTGCAGTTTTTTGATAAGAGGGGATGTTTTAATGCCCTTCAGTTTGGGTTTAGGAAGGGTCATAGCTCTGAACATGCGATTCTAAGACTCACACAGTTTATACATGACACTTTTGATAAAAAAAAAATTCCAGCTACTATATTTATAGATATAAGAAAAGTGTTCGATACTATTTGTCATACAATTTTGCTTCGTAAACTGGAAAATTATGGTATTCATGGACCTATAAATTCTCTGATTGACTGATATTTAACTGGGCGCAGTCAGTTTGTGGATGGTGGAAATGCTACCTCTTCACTACTTGGTATTACTGGTCAAGTCGGCGTTCCTCAAGGATCCATACTTGGACCTCTACTCTTTCTTATTTATGTTAACGACATCAACAGGGCGCTGGATGATCTCGGGCTAAATGTCCTATTCGCTGATGATACAGCCTGCACAGTGAGCGGTACTGATGAAAGATCGCTTAAGAAGAATTTGTTGGCAGCTTTCGAGAGGATAGAAACTTGGTTTAGTGCAAATAAATTATCTGTTAATATGCCAAAAACCAAGCTCATGATTTTCTCTCGTACTGACCAATCAGTACCTGAACTTAGTAGACTACCCATTGATGAATATACTTATTTAGAGCGTGTATCTACTATGAGATACTTAGGAGTGCTAGTTGATCAGAATATGAGTTGGAAGGAACACATTGCTAAATTGCGGATGAAGTTGGGAAGGAATGTTGGAATATTGCGGCATTTGAAATTTATTCTACCTTTTCATGCGATGAGATCGGTATATTTTGCCCTAGTTCATTCTTATCTGAGTTATTGTCCCCTGATTTTTTTGAATACATTTAAAACTCCTGTTAAACCACTTCAAAGGTAGCAAAATAGAGCACTGCGTATTCTGAAAACTTTCATTCCCTCCCCAATATCCCTACCATAAAAATCCCCAAATAAAAGTATATATTCTTTCCTTAATATATTACCAGAGGACTTATTATTATCTTTTCATGGATTGATGTTTTGTGTTAAGTATTTTGCTCAAATTCTACCGAAAATTTTCTATGCTATGGATCTATTTAACCAATGTGAGCACGATTATGGAACGAGGGGATCTTTTAAGTATGTTGAACCCCGAGCTTGCACTGAGAGATCAAGGTTCTGACTCAGGCAATGCATAACCAAACTTTGGGAATGTGCATGGGACGGGTCTTAATATTAGTCTTTCTGTTGGTACACTGCGGGGTCATTTAAAAAATCTTTTACTAACCCTTTGATCATTTTATTTAATTTCATTTTTTTTTTTTTTTTTTTTTTTTTAAATTCAGTTATTGTCTTCCTGCTGGCACATTCTATTGGTAGGGTTTCCCCACGGCTTCACTTCACTGTGTTTGGTGTTTTGTTTTAGTTTGTTCTCCATTTGGCTGCTGGCTTGGGGTGATGCTTGGTAAGTCTTACATTTTTCTTTCTTTTTTATCAATTTACAAAAGTGTGATGATGTACAAATGCAGTTATATATTATGTTTTTGTTGTTTTTATTTGTTATTGGTTGCCCGGTAATACGAGCTAGACTCTCAGCCGGGCATACCCATATTGTAGTTGTATTTAGTTTATAAATAAAAGAACCTGAACCTGAACCTGAATTGTTAGCCCTTATTTATCGTATGGTTGCATGCTATGGACTAGTAGTTTTATTTCAAGTTTTAGAAAGGTTCAAATTTTACAGAATATAATAGTTCGTATTTTAGGTAATTATATTCAGTTTGAAAATAGCACGTTGAATTGCTTTACAAGTTTGAAAATTTTAAATATTTATCAGTTACGGAATTACCAGTAAGCAATTATTATTTATCAATGTTTGAATAAGTGTTCACTGGAGGTATTTTGGGAAATTTTTAAAGCTAACTCATCTTATCAATGTTATGAGACTAGAAATGCGAATGACCTTGCATCGGAGCTCCGGATTACTCAACGTGCTGCGTTTCTGCCTCGTTTTGCGGGACCGGGGGTGTGGAATTCCCTCCCGGATGCTATTAGACAAGTTGATAATGTAAGTCAGCTCAAGAGTAGACTGAACCGTTACCTTTTGGGTTATAATCTGAATGATTAGAATTTTGAATTTGATTAATGTTTGGTATGAAAATTGTTTGGACAGATAATGGTCGCATTTTCGCGAAATTACCCAGCCAAAGCGAACGGAGTTGGCTCTATAGCCTAGGTGATACTTATTGATTTTGTCATAGTTTATTTAGTTAGATGTATTTTTTTTTTTTTTTTTTTTTTTGTTTTGATTTCTTAAGGATTTTGTGTTATATTTATAAATTAAGAATCCAAGAGTGTAATCCTTTTAGAGTAGGAGATGTTCTTTATGTTGATATAGTTCAAGTGTTGATTTTTCCCCGTAAAGAGATAGTTTTTATGTGGATGTAGAGCTTTATAATAATGGATTTGCAGCCATTGTAAACAAACCTTCGGGTTTTTGTCGATGGCCGCTGTAAATTTGTTTGTATTTTTTTATGCTAAATAAATTAATTTGAAAAACATATTTTCGATCTGGAACTCAACTACGCTGAACAAAATGGCTATCTCAAAATTTTGATTGGATGTGTTCGGGGGAATGACGGGCGTGAGGGGGGGGGGGGGTTGGCTAGTTGCACTCAAATCACTTTCGACTATTAAAAAGGGTACTAGCCCTTTGAATTTCCAATCGAATGAGCCTGTTTTGAAGTTTCTACAAAAAAGCTTTCTATAAAAACCTTATATGCCCCCAGGGCATAACTTAAAACCCTTGCCCTGAGGGTTTTGGGGGGGTGTCTTTTTCAAAAACATATTTTCTATCTGGAAATCAACTACGCTGAACAAAATGACTATCTCAAAATTTTGAGTGGATGTGTTTGGGGGAATGAGGGGCATGAGGGGGGGGGGGGCTAGTTGCACTCAAATCCCCGTCGACTATTAAAAAGGGTACTAGCCCTTTGAATTTCCAATCTAATGAGCCTGTTTTGAAGTTTCTACGACAACACCTTCTATAAAAATCTTAAATGCCCCCAGGGCATAACTTAAAACACTTGCCCTGAGGGTTGTGGAGGAATGTCTTCTTCAAAAACTAATTTTCTATCTGGAAATCAACTACGCTGAAAAAATGGCTAGCACTGATTTTGGATGCGTGGTGTTTGGGGGAAGTAGGGGCGGGTGGGAGGGGGCTAGTTTCAAACCAATCACTTTCGACCATTACAAAGGCCACTAGCTTTTTCAACTTACAATCGATTTATCCTGTTTTGCAGTTTCTATGACAGCGTCTTTGATAAACCCCTCATATGCCCCAAGGGCATATAAACCCTTGCCATGAGGGTTATGGGGGAGTTTCCTCCTCAAAAACATATTTTCTATCTGGAAATCAACTACGCTGAACGAAATGGCTATCTAAAAATTTTGACTGGATGTGTTTGGGGGAATGATGGGCTGGGGAGGGGGGGGGGCTAGTTGCTCTCCAATCACTTTCGACTATTAAAAAGGATACTAACCCTTTGAATTTCCAATCGAATGAGCCTGTCTTGAAGTTTCCATGACAACACCTTCTATAAAAACATTATATGCCCCCAGGGTATAACTTAAAACCCTTGCCCTGAGGGTTGTGGGGAGTGTCCTCCTCGAAAACATATTTTCTGTCTGGAAATCAAGTATGCTGAAAAAAATGGCTATCTGAAAATTTTGATTGGATGTGTTTGGGGGAATGATGGGCGTGGGGGGGGGGCTAGTTGCCCTCCAATCACTTTCGACTATTAGAAAAGGGTACTAGCCCTTTGAATTTCCAATCGAATGAGCCTTTCTTGAAGTTTTTACGACAAAGCCTTCTATAAAAACCTTATATACCCTAGGGCATAACTTGAAACCCTTGCCCCAAGGGTTGTAGGGAAGTGTCCTCCTCAAAAACATATTTTCTATCTGGAAATCAACTACGCTGGACAAAATAGCTATATCAAAATTTTGATTGGATGTGTTTGGAGGAATGATGGGCGCGGGGGGGGGGGGGCTAGTTGCCCTCCAATCACTTTTGACTATTAAAAAGTGCACTAGCCCTTTGAATTTTTAATCGAATGAGCCTTTTTTGTAGTTTCTACGACAACGCCATCTATAAAAAACTTATATGCCCCCAGGGCATAACTTAAAATCCTTTCCCTGAGGGTTCTAGGGAAGTGTCCTCCTCAAAAACATATTTCCTATCGGGGAATCAACTACGCTGGAAAATATTGCTATCTCAAAATTTTGATTTGGTGTGTTTGGGGGAATGATGGGCGTGGGGAGGGGGCTAGTTGCCCTCCAATCACTTTCGACTATTAAAAAGTGCACTAGCCCTTTGAATATCCAATCGAATGAGCCATATTTGAAGTTTCTACGACAACGCTTTCTATAAAAACCTTATATGCCCCCAGGGCATAACTTAAAACCCTTGCACCGAGGGTTGTGGGGGAGTGTCCGCATCAAAAAGATATTTTCTATCTGGGAATCAACTACGCTGAACAAAATGGCTATGTCAAAATTTTGATTGGATGTATTTGGGGGAATGATGGGCGTGGGGGGCCGAGTTGCCCCCCAATCACTTTCGACTATTAAAAAGGGTACTAGTGTACCGTGAGTAAAATATGATATATTTAAAATACAAAAATAAAGTTCCTTCTTTCTAAAGTTAATTTCGACTTCCTCTAATTAAGTTAAATCTCGTTTCAAAAAAGAAAAGTTCTTAATCACCAAAAAGAAAAACTGCCTTTCAGTTCCAGCCAAAACTCGGCGCTAATCACGGGAGATGGTTTTGAATTTTGCCAAGAAGAGTGGTAATAAAAAACTACTAAATACAATGTTTCGCAGGAAGTCTAAGTTGTAAGAGTGTTTGAACGTTAAAATCATCAGAAATATTTAAAACAAATTATTGGACGAGGAGTTTGGCCCGCCTCAGGACTTGGGCCAATTGTGAGTCAGCTCATAGAGCGCAGGACAAAAAACTATGTTTGATAGTGTGGTAAAAGTGCTTTTTGGAAGATGATTAAGAGCAGAATTATTTTCGGCGTCAGGCATTGCAGTTCAGTCATTATTATTATCTCTGCTCCTATTTGTCGTCAATTGAAGTGAGCATTGTTGTACACCTAAAATGTAAGTCACAATAAATCTATTGCTCTTCTATTTGTGTTTATTTTGTTTTGTTATGTCTGTATCTAGTCGCACGACAGATAATTAGTTCGCTTACTTCCAAGGTAGCGCTCCCAGGAATCTGATTTCTAACATAATATAAGAGGTAATTGATTTCCAGATAACTCAAGGAAAAGAGGGTACATTTATATAGCTACATATTTTGTTGTCTCGCCTTCGGCGAGAGGCGCGATCGGTACACCACTTTTAAGCAAAAAATTACATTTGACGCGTCAATCTTCATTACCGCAATTAGGACACTCTTAAATGTTTTATCGCTACACAAGCCCTTTGAATTTCCAATTGAATGAGCCCGTTTTGAAGTTTCTACGACAACGCCCTCTATAAAAACCTTATATGCCCCCCGGGCATAACATAAAACCCTTGCCCTGAGGGTTGTGGGGGGGGGGTGTCCTCTTCAAAAACAAATTTTCTATCTGGAAATTAGCTACGCTGAACAAAATGGCTGTCTAAAAATTTTGATTGGATATATTTGGGGGAATGATGGGCGTGGGGGGGGGGCTAGTTGCCCTCCAATCACTTTTGACTATTAAAAATGGCACTAGCCCTTTGAATTTCCAGTCGAATGAGCCTTTTTTGAAGTTTCTACGACTACGCCTTCTATAAAATCCTTATATGCTTGAAGTTTCTACGACAACGCCTTCTATAAAAACCTTATATGCCCCCAGGGCATGACTTAAAACCCTTGCCCTGAGGGTTGTGGGGGAGTGTCCTCTTCAAAAACAAATTTTCTATCTGGAAATCAACTACGCTGAACAAAATGGCTATCTCAAAATTTTGATTGGATGTATTTGAGGGAATGATTGGCGTGGGGGGGGGGAGGGCTAGTTCCCCTCCAATCACTTTCGACTATTAAAAAGGGTATTAGCCCTTTGACTTCCTAATCGAATGAGCCTTTTTTGAAGTTTCTACGACAACGCCTTCTATAAAAACCTTATATGCCCTCAGGGCATAACTTAGCCTAAAACCCTTGCCCCATGGGTTGTGGGGGAGTGCCCTCTTCAAAAAGATATTTTCTATGTGTAAATCAATTATGCTGAACCAAATGGCTATCGCAAAATTTTGATTGGACGTATTTGGGGAATGATGGGCGTGGGGGGGGGGGGTAGTTGCCCTCCAATCACTTTCGACTATTAAAAAGGACACTAGCCACTCCAATTTCCAATCGAATGAGCCCTTTTTGAAGTTTCTGCGACGACTCCTTTGATACGAAGAGCCTGGGTATGGAGAAAAAACAAAAAAACAACACCTTGTGCCCACATCGTTCTTTACTTAGGCAGCGCTAGCGCGCTGCCTACGATAGGGGAAGCTGTAGTTAGACGATGGAATCCACGGGTTCTTATCACGTGGATATCACGAACGATCATCCAGTTTTTCAATTCTATCGACACAGCCTCCGATATCATTTTCACAGAAAGTGCTTGTATTTTTGATGTTTGTGTTAGGCTTGGGGCTACACTCTTCAATTGATGCTAACGAATCCTGCACAATCTCACTATTATTCAAGGCGCTGGAATCACTACTAACACTGAAGCTCTTATTATTTCTATCTTCACTTATGGCGTCCATTTGCCTAGCTTTAGCTTTCGAACAAAAAAATGGTCGAGAGTTATCTGCTTTCCGGCGAATTTACTAAAGATATGCAAAATTTCTCTTCGGCCTCCACCGTTGGTCCAATAGGAGATACGGTATCACAGACCCTAATGCTGCCATCGGCAAATGCATTGAAGCTTATAATAAATGTTTCGCGTTTTTTGTATATATTGTGCTTGTTATCTATATTGCGTAATTATTCGGGTATTTATTGTACTTGTGTGCTATTTTATGAATTCTAATTATGTTTTGTTTGTCATTTTCCGCCTTTCTCTTTTTTTCTTTGCTTTCTCGTTGTTATTGTTGTGTTTACAATGGGTGATAAATAAATTCAGTTCAATTATTCTTCTTCGTTAGCATAAAGGGCACCTTGTTGCTATACCGGACCAAATCGGCTGTGATAATTAAAAGGGCGACGCCATTTTTGTAACCATTCAGGAGAGCCAAAAAAACGAAACAAGTCTGTCGGCTGTGATCGCACTGAAGGATTAAGGTGATGGGAATAAAGGAAGTACATTCTTAACCAAACTTTTATGCTCTTTTTAGTGGTATAAGTTAAAGTAAAATATCCCAAAGGAATTCAAATTACTCAATTTTATGGCGTGTATATCCTTTTCCCTTGACAAAAAAGGAGACAGATGCCAGGTCCCCATGTTATAGCTAAATAAGATAATATGAAAGTCCGAAAGAATAGGGTCAAAAAAGGCACGTGATCTGCGTGTGTTTTATCTTCGTAAAGTTAGGAGACAGAACAATTCTGACTGCAGCATTCGATTCCTCGTGCTGAGTTTACCCACGACACATGCATAACTCATTTACGACCAAAATGGCATACGTCGCCCTTTTAATTACCACAGCAGAAATATTCCCGACACATTTTTCTTTTCGCCGGTTTTTAGCATTTTTGCTTCTTATTTTGAAATTCCGTACTATTCTGATTCATTCTTATTGAGGCAACATTGCTGTTTATATAGGAAACATATTTGCGTTATATTTTTCTTCTGCAAAATTCACTAATCCCAAGACCGTGAAAGTCTTAGCAATTTTTTTTTTCATTTCAGGGCTGGTCAATTCAGACCAACCCCTTTCGGCTCAGCCCTTTAGATTTGGATCTCTCCAAATTACTTACATCTGCTCAAGACTGGAAAAAAAAGAAGCGAAAATATTTTTCAAGAAAAGATTGGGTGAGGTAAAGTGAGCTTTTCTTGGCCATACGTAATCATTTCCATTTTAACTTCTACGTTTAACGGCTGGTTTCGAATTATAAATAAGGCAATTATAAGGCGAATTATAAGGCGAATCATAAGAAAACATGTGAATTTTCCAAAAGAATTAAATAAGAAAACATTAGCAAACAAGACTTAAATATAACCATGCCTTGGCTAAAATACATCAATATTTTAGAATTAAATAATCGTATCTTCTGTAAAACCAACTTGTACTAGAGTGAGGAAGCTAAGAATCCTTACCCAACCAATAATTTTACTGAATATACTGCTGCAAGTAAACCCATCTGAATCAATGGCCTGCAATCTATTATTATAGTCCTGCATCTGCATTCTAATACGATTGCAGTCCATTGAACTGTAAAAATACAGCCATAAAAACCCCCTTACTAGGAAACCTAAACCATGTTTAAAACAAGATAATCAAAAAAAGAATCATCGACTAAGAACTACTTTTTGGCATAAAATAATTTCCGACACACTAGGCTCAATTATTTGCAAGAAAAATAAAGAACGGTGTACGAATAGTATCTGTAATACAAAGCAAAGATAATTTACGAAATATTGGTTTATCCTAGGGTAAAATCTCAAGACCATTTACTTTTCAAACTTGGGATATTCATTAGATTCAAAAAATCCTTCCATATAAATCTAAACATGAACAGAAGCTTGTCTTTGAGGGGAGGGGCCAGTAAGAGGATTTTTCAGAGGGGACTGATAAATTTAAAAGTAACATTTCTGGCTAAGTATTCAGACTTTCTCTAAGCAGATCCTACAAACTTAAGCGAGAGGTTCTTCCTGAATGATAAATATTATCATTTACAACTTCGTGAAGTCAATTAAAAAAAAGATAAGTTTATCGAGTAGCACATAGTACCAAATAGAAGACAAGAAACACATTTAAACACAAATTTTGAATGAGTGTGAATGAGATGACCGACGTGACAGAAAGAGTTTACGAAGTAAAACAAGTCAAACTATGTCATCTAACTTTATAGTGAGTCTAACGCTTATCACTTTATTTATCACTTCATTTATTATTTAATTGTTCAGGTAACATATGAACATAAACAGTATGAAATACTCCAGCTGACAGTGATCTTCCGTTCATCTCTCAGGGGGCTACAACCTAAAATCATTAAGTGCAATTAATTTCATTAGAAATCTCAATAAAACTTGATTCTCACAAGATACGACATTTTAATTGCTATCAATGGCGTCAATTCACGGAAATTAAGGTGAGACAAGCATGATTTTTTAAAATGAAGGGGAAAGGGAGGACTTTCGCTTTTTTCCCAATTTTTCAATGAAAGCACCCAAAACATCCACTTTTCAATGAAAATGACAAAAAACAAACTTTTCAAAATTTAGGGGTAATTTTACTTTTTGGGGGAGAGGGGATCCTAAAAAAGGATGGGTGGTATTTTTGTGTAGGGGGATGGGCAATACCCTTTTAGCAAATTGACGCAAGTGGAGAAATGCAACGATCATTGCGACACTAAATGCGACACGTGCTGTAAATTTTCTTTGATATCAAAGTTGACTCTTTTTCAACTTTTTCAGCGAAATTGCGACTTGAGAAACCAGAAATCTACTTTTTAATATCACGGATAACCTTATATTTCACAAGCATATCTGTAGTTTTTAAAGCAAAGTATTTGAAAGCTAAAACACCGCAAATACCACAGTGAATATGAAATGACATTTGCATGAACCGCACGCAGATTTTCATTGAATTTCTTGAGAGTCAAGCATTGATTAAGTATAACAAGTATCATTTACAAGATAATTGGATCTGTTTTCCATATCAATTATCGAAATAAAACTAACATAAGAGAGAATGATGGAGACGATATTTTGCAGGTTTTATTCTACAAGCTTGGTATTTTTTATCTATTAATTTTGTTTTAATGTTGGCTCGCGTGGTTGAATACTAAGGATAAATTTAAGTAAATATTAATAAAGAACTAATCAAATAATTTTTTGAAAACTAACCTGATAGAGGACGGCTGTGGAAATACGAAAGGCGTTATGTGACATATAAGTCAAAAATAAGTTATAAATCGATTCTACTAAATGCAGGAACGCCCTATCGATTTTTTTAATCAGCATGCACATATCCTCTTTCGTTCTCGAGATATTCTCAATTTTAGAATCCTCTCAAAACGCGTAACAACCAAATTTCGACCAGTTTTGTATACCAAAAAGCATTAAGTGCGCCACTCTTCCACAGCCACGAAGATTGTTACATAAGGCGCACCACGAGATGGCCAGGAATGCACAATTGGAGCCCGAAAGAGATATGGAGGCACATTTTCCAAAACATTTTTTTTTTTTGCTTTTTCTGAAAACTTTTGAAAATATCGACCTCTTTTGTAGTTCCACAGCCGACTTGACTTTCTAAATATCAAACGTCCTTTTGTTATATAAATCCTTATTTTTAGCAAATTTTCTTATGTACATTTCAAGTTTTCAGTCTTGAAATTGACTTCTTAATTCGTTTTATTTCACAATCCACATACAATGTGTCAATGGTTATTTAATAATTATGTAAAACTTATCACTCTCAATCTCACTCATCATATTTATTATATTGTGAATTGCTGACACTTATATATTTTAAAGTAGCCTTATGTTGCATGGACAACGTAGAGTCGTTACAGCAATCTTATGTCGGCTTTACCGACAAGGGTGTTGCCAACACCCTCCTGCCAACACTTTGGTTTTGTTTCTTCGTCATCGGTTAAACAATGGAGAGTGGGCCTTAAAACATTTAAAATGAAAAGTCTTTTTTTTTCAAGAACAATTTCCTTAAGGATGGTCTCAAAAAACGTTGTTGCTAAAGTACAACTTAATTATGTGTTTCCTAACACCCAATGAATGTTGTCAATGTTAAAGTATACCTCGTATACAAGCAAATACTGTGTTACTTTGCCCTAATATATATATAAAAAACAAACAGCTACCGATTTCTCTCTCTCCCTTTTTCTGAACGTGCTTTACCATTCTCGCTCAAAAGTCACTCGACATGAGAGAAAGAAAATAAATCATGGTCGCAGAAATAACTGCAACCCAGTAAAGAGCAAACCGCAATAGGCCTGAAAGCTTAAAACCGAGCTTAAAGGCTTAAAAAAAAGACTGTCAAGTGAGAAAAATCTGTTATTTAAACCTGACTGAAATATAGCATCAACCATTTAGGGTTATCTAAATAGTAAAAGTTTATTACAAAGACATATTTTCTGAAATTTCAAAAAATAACTTGAAACCCCTCAAAAATAGCAGTCGATCGAAATGAAAAGAGAAGCCTTGGAATCACCAAAAGGCATAGCATATAGGAGGAAGATTCTATTCCCCCCTTTAAATTTTGCTCCAGCTTGTGAAAACGTAACCAAATGCATAAAAAATGGTGCTTTTTCTTTGAGCCACCCCCCCCCCCCCAAAAAAAAAAACATGGATGCGTCCTTGGGTTCCCATGATCAAAAACACCTAACCCGAGGTATTCAACTCACCCTTTGACATCCGAAGAAAATAATGCTTTAGACCGTATATCAGTTAAATACTAATTAAATCTGTGTTAATTAAAATATCAATATTAATTAAAAATAACGTGATCTATTTTTTTGGGTCTATGGCACTACTGGGGAGCTAGATCATTGTAGCGAGCAGTGTAAGGGCTAATCCTTATACTTACTTGTTTTCTATATACTAATTTTGACAGTACTAAAGTAAAATACAATTTTTGACAAAAAAAAAATATCGAAATCATCTTTGCACTATCCCTACCGACGACATGCTAGGTCAGAGGTTCCCAAACTTTATTTTTTCTCATAGACCACTTTCAAATTTTTGCTGGTTCTGGTGGACCCCCTGCATCTACATCTCTACCATATTCCCAAAACTAAAAAAAAAACGAAGATTACATCCAACTATGAAATTTTGCATTGCATCTGAATTCTAATCCCGAATCAAAGGTTTTTGAAAAAAAAGTTAGATTTGATTTGTTTGTTTATTAATTGATTGTGGTTTCAGTGGATGTAAAAAAAAAGTTCACCATCAAAAAAGTGATTCCATCCAACTTTACTTTTCTGACATCTACTCACAACACAAGAAACCCAATCTTTCTCACTCTTTTTATTTAGGAAACTTTCCATTCGGTGTGGTAAAAACAAAATGAAAATATTATATTTTCTTGTGTTATATTAACTCAAATATGTTCTTATTTAACTATTAATCTTTACCGTTATCATATTACATTGTAATGTGATAACAGTTGTTGTATAATTGAATTCAAACATTAATTACGTAACGTAACAATAACAAAGACAACCACAAATATTAATAATTTTATTGGGAAGTATGTGATTAATAGGAACGTATCAATAATTGGCTTCCGTTTGATTAGAAATAACTGAAAATCTCACCGTTCTGTGATATTCAATCTGCTTGATTTTTTGTTAAAAGGTTTGTAACAACACTGAAACTTTCTCGACAAGAAGTGACAAGGGAAATGCTACCAAAAAAACTTTCTCACAATTCCCCACAGCCAAGGACACATGATTTTTTTTTGGTATTTCTGCCTACATCCAATGTTTGCAGCCAAAATGTTTAATACCTTTTTTTTTCATCCTTCAGCTCCTCATCAGTGCTAACCTGAGTAGTCTCTCATATAATATCATATTCCCCGCTCCCGTTTCATCAAAGAGATTTAGATCCATGGTAGCATTTCCATCGAGCAACTAAATGTTGAAAGTATATGTCCTCATTAAGGCATTCAACCTGTGTTAAGTTTGAAAACTGAGAGAATTCACGCTGAACTGAGGAAACTGAGGAAATTAAGACAAATCAGATAAATAAAAAAAGTGTATAATTGTACATTAACTA
This sequence comes from Artemia sp. Qi Xiang Cuo, assembly GCF_049724085.1. Lineage (NCBI taxonomy): Eukaryota > Metazoa > Arthropoda > Branchiopoda > Anostraca > Artemiidae > Artemia > Artemia sp. Qi Xiang Cuo. Next base: position 20,330,723 of record NC_142803.1, on the reverse strand, counting down.
TTATGAAGGAGGGGTGGCAAGCCTTTGTTCAGGTGGAGGGTGGAGAGGGGCCAGACGCTTAAAAGAGCACATTTAAGGGCCCAAATTGAAGTGTCAAATCCCCACAAGCCTTCAGATGAATATAGGAAGGGCGAGAAAGGGGAGACGGAATTAACCTCTCATCTCCCTTCATTCGGACTAAGTCTGAATAAGTGTGATGCAGGATGATACCTTCCTTCTTATTGCAGAACAATTTTTCTAACATGTATTTAAAAAGTTCATTTAACAAAACTAATTTGCTTCACATTTCATAAAATAATATTCAACGATGTGTAAGTGCGCATCAGCTAATATGAAGAAGGGGTGGAGGATCATTTTGTAGGTGAGGGGGGAGGGTGCAGATACCTCAATGAGTGTATTTTGATGCTAAAAATCTTACCTCTAAATGAATCTTTAGCCAAGTACCAAATTAATTCTACGGAAGGGGGGATGTAGAAATTGATACCTAATACCTCTTGATTTCTGGGAAAAGCTTTTCTATTTTCGAAAAATTAAGCAAGAGAAACGGGTTTTACTTTTTATAAAGCATTGAATATAATAAAATAAACACAATCCGAATATTTCCGCCCCTGAAAAGTCGGGAAAAGTAAACGAACTGCAGCTAAGCTTGCGACCAAACGATTTGTTCAATTTTGTTCAATTTATAATTTATAAATTGGTTGATGAATTTGTGAGATTTAATTAGAGGTTATGGGCCGGGGGTTAGCTGACCTTTATTGTTTTGGTTTAAGCATAAATATATTCTTCATTTTTTGATAGATTTCCATTTATATACTGTGAAGAGGCGAGTTGAATCTGAATCATTATAGACATTTGATTTTGTTTATACGCCAGTGCATGAAAGTGTTTATTGTATATGTGAGTTTTGATTCCTATGTATTTATATTTCTTTTCTTTTGTTTTTTTTCTCTTTGTTTGTTTAGTATGTTTTATTTTGATGTAAGTTGAGTTAAAAAAAAAAAAATTTTTGTTTCATTTTCTCTTTTTTTCCGTTGAGATAGAATCCCGGATGTTGGGCCGAAATTTTCGGACTGTGTTTATTTAATTATGTGTTTATTTTATTGTATTCACTGTTTTATAAAACAGTAAAACCCGTTTTTCTTGCTTAATTTTTCGTACCTTTCAGAAAACATATTTGTTCTAGGAATTTGAATCCTAGAAATTGACTTTTTTGTTATGAGTAAACTTTAGTACACGTGCTTTTAGAAAATATAAGATAGATCCATGTGTGTTTGCGAATTCGTATTGAATTTGTATGCGAATTCGTATATTTTTAAACTGTCGTGCTAGAGGGGTTATGGCAAAAACCATGTAGTTTTATAAAAATACATTTGTAGTGCTGTCAACATCTTTAAATTTTTAAACAATTTCAACGATAGAGATTATTTCATCTATTTCTTAGTTATCACTTTTAATGCTATATAATAGAAATCTCCAAACTAAAATATTAAAAAAGGCGGTATCATTCAGCCATGAGGTGGCTGTTGCCCCCTCCTGCCCCCCTTATGGGCGCCCATGCCAGGCGAGTAGCTTCGACACAAAAGGTTAACTGAATTGGAAGCATACATTTTTAGGGGGGAGGGAGTGCTCAAATTCGTGTTAATCTTCGTAAGAAACGCAACCATAAATACGCAACCGTGATCTTTCTCTACCTTAAAGAAACGCAACCGTAAACACGCAACCGTGATCTTTCCTTACCTTAACCCGTGTCACAACTTTCCATAAAACCCTATATGTCCCCAGGGCACAACTTACAACCTAAAGTTCGGAGAAGCAGGGGCGTCACGCATAGAGGGGGTAGGAACCCCTTCTTAATGCACTCAAAATCTA
>NC_142803.1:20285809-20328354 GCF_049724085.1 Artemia sp. Qi Xiang Cuo | reverse complement strand
CGATGTTTTTCTAAATCTGTCCATTTGATTAAACACCAGAGAACACACACAGGTGAAAAACCGTTTAAGTGTGATATGTGTAAGAAATGCTTTTATCAAGCAGTTCATTTGAACGCGCATAAAAAACTGCATACAGCTAAGAAACCCTTCAAACGTGGTTTTTGAAAGAAGGAATTCTCTCAAGTGCTTGAACGCCCATCAAGTATTTCATACACGTGAGAAGAAAAAGTAAATTTTGAGGTGTGTTGTCTGGATGAGGTTTGAGTATGAAATGTGTGCAAGTATCTGCTGTTTTCAATGTAGTTTTGCTGTCACACATACCGTGAATATTCAATAGGACAGTAGTTTTTAAGCCTTGTGGTTTTCCTCTCGTCTCACTGAATTACTCATCATCTTTCTTTTGGTACTGTTAAATCTATTTAATGTTTATATATTTTATCCCTTTTGTAACTTTTGTAATCAACAATTTAAGTTAATTTTTTACTTTGTCATTAAAAAAAATGATTTTGGTTTTGTATTCGTAAAAAAAGTTTTGTATGATTGTAATCAGTGAAATAGGTATTTAAAACTTTATTTGGAACATATCTATAATTATAGCCAGGCTTTGACTCAGGAGGGTGTCAGTCCATCTGGAGACGGGGCAGGGGGGCTTTATATTTTATCTTCTAAACTGAACCTTATCTTCATAACTGAGGAGGTGACAGAACCTTTCATACACAGAATAATTTCTGTTCGTATTAAGTTTTACTGTTTCTCCTTACTTTCAGTTAAAAAACTTCTTTTTTTTTATTTAATTTCTGAACGTTTTTCAACTAATGCAGGTTCGATTTGGCTCACCGTACATGAAAAATTAAAACATTGAAACTGTGTTTAAATTTTAGTAAACATTCAAACTCTTGCGTAAAGAGTAAGGTATTGAGGAGGCTGCAACCCTTCATATATGGCATAATTTCTGTTCGTTTTTAGAATAATGCCGGTAAATCTGGCTCATCCTCTGTTAAATATACCCCTGCCCCTCATGGAAAACTGCTCCATGAAAAATTTCATCCAACGTAAAGTGTACCCCCTCCCCCCTGTCAAATTTCCTCCAGACAGTTCCTTTCTCGCTGAGAGTCTCCATCCTCTCTGCAAAATTGCTTGTGGACGATTCCCCCTAAAAATTCTCCGTAGCATTTTTTCATTGGAATAAGACTAATCTCTAATGGATTTCTCGATCACTCCAGAAATGCCCCCTTCCGTGGAAATTATTTTCCAGAAAACAACGCGCGGGAAAAAGCCCCTGGATAATTCCCCTGGAACATCTCCATATAAAAAAAACAGCAAAGAGAATGTAAGACAATTAAAAAGTATTTCGTATAGTAAATCCGTGAAAAGCCCCCAGTGTAACATTTCCCCTAGAATATTCACTCCCCAGAAATTTCTCTCCCCAAGGAAAATTATCCCCTTAGAAAGCCCCCCAAGCAAAACCGCACCCCCCCCCCCTCTCCACCCCAAAAAATGGCTGTATACTTCCCAATAACAATTACTATATGTAAACAATGGGCAAAGTTCACAACTTGCAGCCCTTCTCCCGGGGACTGTGGGGAGTTATTTTACACCTAAAGACATAGTTATTAGATTTTTTGACTATACTGAACAAAATGGCTATTTCATAGTTTTGATCCGGTGATTTTGGGAAAAATGAGTGTGGGAGGGGGCCTAGTTGCCCTCCAATTTTCGGGTCTCTTAAAAAGGGCACTAGAACTTTTTATTTTTGTTCAAATGAGCCCTTTCGCAATATTCTTGGACCACTGGGTCGGTACGATCACCCCTGGGAAGAAAAAAATAAATAAATTAATACGCATCCGTGATCTTTCTTCTGGTAAAAAATACAAAATTCCACATTTTTGCATATCCAAGCTTGAAATCTCTACTGTAGGGTTAAGTGATCCGTTGAATCTGATGGTGTGATTTTCATTAAGATTCTATGACTTTTAGGGGGCGTTTTTCCCCTTTTCCAAAAATAAAACAAATATTCTCAGGCTTGTAACTTTTGATGGGTAACACTAAACATGATGAAATTTATATATTTGAAATCAGCATTAAAACCCAATTCTTTTGATGTATCTATTGGTATCAAAATTCGTTTTTTAGAGTTTCGGTAACTATTAATATTAAGCCGGGTCGCTCCTTACTTACAGTTCGTCACAACAAACTGTTTGAAATGAAAGTGTTTTTAATAGATTTCAACATTATTATGATTAAGCTGGTGTAAGGAAAACCAGCTAGTTAAAATAACAAATAGTCATCTCAATCCGTTGTTTTTTTTGGTAGAAGGTTTTGTTTTGGACCAAAATAAAGGAATTGTACATATAATTGATTTTTTTTTTTTTTTTTAGTTAGCCATTTTGTTGTGCTTGGTAACACTAAGTATAATTTAAAGTAAAAAGGAGAAAATTAATATCAATATTGGTTGCATTTAGGATCTGTATATTCTATTATAGTTATCATCAAATGACTGAAGGTTTTGAGTTACTGTTGATCTTTTATTCTCAGTTGAAAATCCTTCTCTATTATGCATGGTATTTGGTTATATTTTAAAGCAAAGAATCCCATAGAAATCATTGTTGCCTACTTCCATAATGGTATCATTGAGCTACACAGCCTACAGAGGTGGATAAAGTCAGCCACGATAATTTACTTCTGTTTAGGCTATAAAACTAAATCCCTTACTGTTGTGCCAGGTGGCATTGGCTGATGTTTTCTCAGACGGATCTTTAGTTTCAGTATCTTAGTTTCTCCTACTTAATAGATTATGCCCATAGCCGTAATTTTGTGAGATATACCAGAACACAGGCAGGATTAGTAGAAGGTCGTACAAAGGATAGCATCAAAACTGTAATACCTGTGAGAGAATTTTTTTATTAATATGAAATTTATTTTGATCCAAAATAAAATATTTCTTTAAAAGGTTGCTTCTTTGCTTTTAAACTCTTTTAGATTTATTTTAAAATAAATTTAAATGGTTTATTCGCATAACTTTTAATGACGTAATAAATTCATTCTGTTTTTTTTTTTTTTTTGGCCATATTTTTTTTTTGGAAATAAGTAAAGGAACTGTAAATATAATTGATAATTTTTTTGTTTTCGTATCTTACCATTTTGTTTATATAGGTAACACGAAGTAATGTTTACAATTTAACGTAAATTGGAGTAAAGAAAATAAATGTAATTAGAGATATATTTAGGTTTTATATTTCTCTTTTATAATTACCAGCCCATGTCAGCAGCTTTTGAATAAGTGTTAGTGTTTCATCGTCACTTGAAAATCCTTATCTATGATGCACAGTATTCGGTTTTGAATTTTCCAATGAAAAATCTCACAGAAATAATTGTTGCCAACTTCCGTTAGGGTTTCACGGAGCTAGAAAACCTGGGGATGGTTTTTTTTTATTCCGCCATTTTCTGCCTGAAATTCTTTTACAGGATTCTTTTTAAATCTTGTTTTCTAAGTCTGCCATTCTTTCTTATGTGCTTCACTATCTTTAATTTGTGTTATTTACATTTGATTAGTCAGTTATTGATTATTAATTTTTAGTGTTTTAATTTATTTTTGTAATTTTTTTAGATTATCATAATACTTTTATTTTTTGTATATGTAGTTTTCAGGTTAGCTATTACTTATGGACAGTAAGCAATAAAAGTCTATATGAAAAAGTTTCATTTTTTGTGTGTTTTAACTAATTTTCGAGTGCATAAAAGCAAGTTTGAAATAAAGAAATCTTATCAAAAACAATTGACAGTCGAGTTTTTTAAAGAAAATACCTCAGCTTAAATAAAAGGCTATGAGCTGCAAAAAAAATTCAATTCAAATATAATTAAATATCTTGAATTTGGTAAGCAGAAGGATCGGTATTTATTAGTTTTAAAATTATTAGTCAAAAATCTTTTAATAGTTTCTGATAGCTTCTGGTTCGAGTAAACACCTCCTATGACAACGCTGACTATGCATGATGTTCGAAAAAAAGTTAAATAAAATGCATTTAAAATAATTTAGATTCCCTAACGAGGCTTTTTTCTGCCTTTAAAAAAACAACGAAGGGACATGTGAAACGTCATTTTTATGTTCTGATACAGTTTGCTTCAAAACTTAGTTTTTGTATTAAGTATACTTTTTTCAAATATCTGTCTTGGCTGTTTGTTGCTTTTTTCATGTGAAATTGACTACAGGTACCAAGGACAGTTAAAATGGACTTTCATTATTTAAGTTGGTTGAGCGGAAACTTCATAACCATATTTATTTATTGAATTCACAATATATATATATATTTTATCGGAAAAAATATTGAATTTAATTTTTAATGGGAAAGACCTCACGTTGGTATGTCCCTTTTAGTTAAAGCCAAATAAAATATGAACCTAGGGCGGCAGAATTAGCAGAAAATAAGTAAAAACATATTGTCTTGGGCTCCTTAAAACAAACAAAAATGGGATATTTTCCAACAAATATTATTAATCTGGATAAAAGAAAGATCTCTCTTTCATTCTTGGAAACTGCTGAAACAGCTGTTTTCAGGAATACGTGGGCTGAAGATATGTCCTGGATACAGCTTTCTTATATGGGTTGCAGCTACTGCAAGCAAGTAAAGTTAAGAGAAAACAACGTAAATTTAGACTAAAAACATATCGGTTTTTTTTTTTTTTTTTTTTTTTTTTTTTTTTTTTAATGTGACTACCTCAGTTTCCTATCGAACGCTTAACTGTGTCAAATAAAAAATCTTCTTAAAATGGCTCGACATCTCTGAATCTTGTTTGGTAACGGTGGTAAATATTGATAAACGTTTGACCGATCATAATCGTAAAAACTGTCAGAATCTTCAAAGTAATGCCTCGGGGAAAAGGGATGTAGGGAAACTTATGAACCCAGGTGAAAATGTGCTTGGTTTTGTGTTTACGCATAACTTGTTCTTTGCTTCCTATCCAGGCTAGATTCTCAAAAAGAAGCATTTTTGAATTTGTTGTATCATAAAGATATTTTTTTTTTACTTCAGGTTTGAAATAGTAGTCTAGATCATTCTTATAATCAAATCTCCCGCAGAGGTTGTCATGTTTTCAAAATTTTTAAAATAGTACAGTACTTTTTTTCATTACCAATGTCAAACATAGTTTCTGAACGCCCTTTTAACGTTTAAAACCAAATTTAAACTGTCTTTTAAAAGTGTTTTAATTGAATAACTTTCGTCGCCATTAAAAGTCAAAGGTATCCTTAAACGTTAGTTTAACGGTATACGTTAGTAAGCAGATCTGAAACAGAAAAAAAAAGTTGGTCCAGCTAATATGGTTCAACGAATGCCCAAAAATTCTTTCTTTGCCAATGGAAATAGAGGTGGTTTTGTATATTTGGCAGTAGAGTTATTCGATCGGAAAATAAATAACTTTGAGTGCCCTCTTTAATGGCTAAAATTAATTTTGGGTTAGCATGGCTCTCCCGTCTCTTGTAATACCCCGATGATATCCGGCCAAGGTTTTAATCTACCGATTTCTTCCATCAACGTCAAAAAGTCGAATAATATGTCTGCTGGATAGACCTCAAAGCCTCAGGAATAACGCCCACTGTCCAAGTGTATACCCTAGAAACTGTATACCCAAGTGTATACCCTAGTATGTCCAAGTGTATACCGAGAGGATGAACAACTAAAAAACGCAAATACAAATGCATTGTACTATTTTTATTTGACTTAAAAAGATTATAAAGACAGAAGAACACAAGAAGAAATTACAACTTCGAATTACAATTATTCATAGATGGTTTAATCTTCATATTATATTTAAACAGAATGACTAGACTCATGTCCTTACGTCGACAGTCATAAATACCTAGGAAATGGTTCCATACAAAGTGCGACGCATAAAACAATTATCGATCATAGTTTGACCCTTGCCCTAAAGACTAGACTCATGTTCTTACGTTGACAGTAATAAATATCTAGGAAATGGTTGCACACAAATTTCAACGGATGGAACACTTATAGATCATAGTTTGACACTTGACCTTCCTGCCTCTCAATAGCAGTCCGCAAACTAATATTTTGGAGATATTCGGTTCTCAACTATATAATATAGTAAATTAAGTATAAATTAGGGAAAAATTTGCCTGAAAAGCCAGTAGAATCGAGCCATTAGGTCATATTGCTTTTCGCAGGAAACTTTAATCCCGATACATCACAGTAAATCATCAAAGTAGGAGGAAAGTTCAGCAAAGATTGATACCTTTTTTTGAGTTTTAGGAGTTTCAAAGCCAAAAATAGAACACGTGCCAAAATATTAATAGTACACAATCTACGTATTCTTCAACTCAAGTAGAATAAATTAAGTGCTAATGTTAAACAAAAGAAGCTGAAAAATACTTCAAAAAACTTACGGCTTTATACATTCACATCCAAGTTCAGAATTGCACTCAAGGGCGAATCACGGATTTTTTTTTTCATTGGATGGGAGGGGGGCAAAAATTATTTATATGCACATTTGTAACGTTTTTACAATGAAATTTTTTGAGGAGTGGGATTTCAAACACGGTACCCTCCATCCCCTGGATACGTCCTTGATTACGCTACGTTCAATTGCCCCTTTTTGGTATGAACTTTCTAACGTAATCAAAAGAGGTGGCCATCCCCCTCTCTACCTTAAGATACACGTCTGAAGATAAAATCTTTAATCACTAAAAAAGATAAAGAGACAAGTGTTCACAGAGAGCAACCATTTCAAATAAAGCTCTCAATTTACAACGCACAAGTTAGTTTCTGCAATAGAAAATAATAACGTTTTGTGAATTTACCTATCACAGTCGATTATCTTTAATAATATTCGAAAGTTCGTGCAAAATATACAAAACAATTATTGAGGAGTAAAATCACAAATACGTTTTGAATAGCTAGAAGATTGTTTTTTTTATTTTGCTCGTGCTAATATTATAATTTCTAAATCACATTCACAAATGATATACTTTCCTTAATATTTAGTTATTAGAACAACTATTTTTGTTTCACAAGTTGACCACTTGTGAAATAAAATCGTTGACCATATATTCCCTGACACCTCACGGGTATGAAACATGTTGACCACTTTTAAAAAACTACTAATAGGAAATGTAATTTCCCTCCTATCAGGTCCGTCTTAATAATCCGGAGAAGTTGCCCTCTTAAAAAGAAAATTAATTTTAAAATCTTGACTTGACTTAATTAGTCAATTAGTAAACTTGAGACTACAATTTAATGAAGAAAAAAAAGGACTAACTTAGTTCTCCTATATACAAATAAAATTGGTAAAGGGGAACTTCAAAAACTCATTCTTTCATAAAGTTGAAGGGATGTAAAAGTAAATGCTTCTTCAAGACGAATAACAAATGTGTTTAAATTCATTAAATCATGTCAGTTAACAATTTTTTGATAAATAAGATAATTGTATATTTTTTCATAGATAGATATTTAAGAAAATTCAGAATCGAAGTTTAACATTTTTTCTCTTCTACAGAAAAAATTCAAAACAAACCTCGAACTTTTCTTCTCTTCCTTGAGAAAATTCAGAACTGAAGTACAGCTTTTTCTCTTCTTTGGAAAAATTCGGAATCGAAGCAGAACCTTTTGTCTTCTTCGAAAAAATTCCGAAGTGACGTCTAACTTTCTCTCTTCTTTGAGAAAATTCAGAACTGAAGTGATTTTTTTCTCTTCTATAGGAAAACTAAGAACTGAAAGACAACTTTTATATTCCTTGGAAAAAATTCAGACGCAAAGTATAACTTTTTCTCTTCCCTCGAAAAAATCCGGAATCGAAGTCTAACATTTTTATTTTCTTTGGACAAAATTCAGAACTTGAACTTTTTTTTGTCTTCTTTGAGAAAATTCAGAATCGAAGTAAAACTTTCTCATCTTTGAAAAAATTCTGAACTTAGGTGGAACTTTTTTCTTTTTTGGGGAAACTCTGAACTGAAGTGTAACTTTCCTTATCTTCTACGAAAAATTTCAGAATCAAAGTTTAATTTTTTTTTCTCTTCTCTGGAAAAAAATCTAGAACTGAAGTGGGACTACTTTCTCTTCATTTGGAAAATCCGGAATCGAAATGTAACTTTTTTCTCTTCCTTGAAAAAATTCAGAATTTAAGTGGAACTTTTTCATCTCTGGAAAAAATTCAGAATCGAAGTATAACTTTTCTCTTCTCTGGAAAAAGTTCAAAATCAAAGTATAACTTTTTTTCTCTTCTATGGAAAATCCAGAACAGAACTTGAATTTTTTCTCTTTTTTTGGGAAGACTCAGAATCAAAATGTAACTCTTTCTCTCCTCTGAGAAAATTCAGAACTTAAATGGAACTTTTTCTTCTTTCGGGAAACTCAGAACTAAAGTGTAACTTTCATTTTCTTCATCGAAAAAATTCAGAATCGAAGTTTAACATTTTTTTTTCTTATTTTGTAAAAAAAATCCAAAATCGAACATTAACATTTTTCTTTTCTATGAAAAATTCAAAAGAGAGCTTGAACTTTCTTCTTCGTTGAAAAATTCTGAACTGAAGTGGAACTTTTTATCTTCTTTGGTGAATCTCAGAACCGGAGTATATCATTAAAGAATTCAGAATCGTAGTGTAACATTTTCTCTTCTTCGGGAAAAATTCCGAAGAGAACTTGAACTTTTTTTTTCAATTCTTTGAGAAAACTCAGAATTAAAGTGAGACTTTCTCACTTCTTTGTAAAAAATTCAGAATCGAAGCATAACTTTTTCTATCTTCTACGGAAAAATTCAGATCAGAGCTTGAAATTGTTTCTTTTCTTTGAGAAAACTCAGAACTGAAGTGGGACATAAGGGTGGCGGATAACAAAGACTGGCAGACCAACATCATCAGCATCATACTTTGCGATAGTATCGATAATATCGGAGACACTATTAATAAACGCATTTGTACCCACTCTCTTAGGCTGAATTTCTCCAGGATGGCAAAACTGGAAGATTTACCTCCTCGCTTCAGAAACCTGTGTGAGCGTGAAAAATTTAGACGTATGTTTCTTAAAATATCTGGAGAAAAGCCTTTTTTGATACTGTTTTGGACAAAATTCAGAACAGGACAATAAACGAGCATTCCAGCGGTCCACGCCATCAGCACTGAACGCTGAATACATACAGAACGTAGGAACCTAGGAACAAGGAAACTGTAAGGACCCCCTCAACTGTCCTCTGCAATTTAGAGGTAACTTAATACCGGCGGGTATAATACGTCGCTTGCGGGAGGTTCCTTCCCCTCTTCTGCTAGTTCCCAGCACGCTTCTTAACGATAAGAAATAATGAAAATTGATACTGCAGATGGCGTGCCAATCTACCTGAGAAAAAAGATGGAGCTGGTGAAAATACCCAGGGAAAAGGGCTTATTCTAATAATTGGAGAAGGTCATACAAACACTACTTGACAAAAATCTATCTTTAGAGGGTAAACAAAGACAGGAAAAGACCTCAAAATAAATTCAGAAACTTTTTCAAGTTACCAGCAAAGCAGCCACTTCAGGTGCATTTGGAGCATTGAAGCCAATGTTAAGAAGATTGGGATGGGAAACTTGCAAACTGTTTCCTTTTGCTCATGCAATTCTTGGCTGTGGCACAACTTCCCTTCTACATTGACCTGGCAAAGTGATTGTACTTAACTGGTTGAGAGACAAAGAACAGTTTAGGGAAAATGCTTCAACGTTTTCTCGAATTAATGCTTAAAAAAAAGAGATTAAAGCAGCGGGAGAGGTTGCATTTTGTGCATTGTACGTGTAAAATTTAATGACAATCTTGACACTTACCGATACCGAGTCTTTCAGCAGAAAATAGCAACATCTACAACTTCTGTCTATCCCGAAAAAACTACCTCCTTCATCAGCAGCAGCAAAATTTCACTGTTTCCAAACATATCTTAAAGTGTAAGATTGGATTGGGTTTCAGAGCCCTGGCCTTGATCCTGAGAATTGGGGATAGGGACTCTAGTATTAAACTAACATGGACACAATTTTTCTGTAGTAGCAGTCAATTTTTTTTCTGTATGAATTCAACTTCCTTTAATATTGCTCTCACCAACGCTTGATTTAGGGGCAGGTGGACTGAAAATTAACGTTTAAAATAAAAACAAAGTGCATATTCGTGATCTTTGTACTAGATTTACCTATTACCGACTTTTGTGCGTGAAAATTAAGCTGTTTTTAAAAATTCGAAATACGGCCAATTTTGCCTTGGCCAATTTTGGCCGATTTTTTATATGTTGTAGATATTTTTTCTGGTCCAAATGGTACCGACATCAAAATTGTTACAATTTGTTTGAGGTTAAACCTTAGATTGACTGCACTAATACCCAAGTGTTTTAAAGGTTTTGCAAGCGGTATTATCACTTTTCAGATATCGTACCATGGACTTGCCCCAAATTCCAAATATGGCTGAAGTCATCACCCTTTCTGAGGCTTCTGTTGTCAAAATTGGTAAGTTTTATAATTACATTGTTTTAACAAAATAAAAGGAAAGCTGATTTAAATTAGTAAAAAAGTAAAAAAAAACCTGTCACTTTATATATGCTTGGAGCTGACACCTAAGAGTTTAGGGGATGTAAAAGTAGTCAGTTTGTGGTTGAAAACATATTTTAGGGTTAAAGAATTTTCTTTCAGTCCTCTCTGTGTGCAGTAATGATAGAAAATAAAACAACAATATGGTACCATCTAGGTGGAAGCTATTATGTGGCAGCCAGAATTTTGTCTGAAGGGCCAACTTGGTCTCCTGTCTTACTTTTACAATTGTGTTTTTCAAAAGGCTTTAGATATTGTCCAACTGGCTTGACAATGTCAGAGGTAACTGCCTATAGCAAAAGACCATAAGGCTCCAATGTTTTATTATTATTAGTTTTTGCCAGAGGCATTTCATATGGTATAAACTTTGGAGAGGGATCTTTCAATTGAAAATTGGAAGTTCTAGAAATAGCCATTTTGTTCAAAATAGTCCAAAGATCAGATAAGAAAATTTTTGGGGTCAACACAACCTCCCAAAGTCTGGGGGAAATGTACGTTATTCTTCAGTGGTAAATAAGGTTTTTAAGCAAGGGGTGGTTTTATAAGATTTGGAGAAGGCTAAGTTTATTTGAAATTGAACTTATAGTTCTCTTTTCAAGGGTTAAGAGTGACTGAAGGGCAACTATCCATCCCAACACCCACTGTACCAATCATGTAACCTGTCATATAACAATGCCTCCAGGGATGACAAAACCCCTTGAATCCTTGGGCAAGGAATAACTTTGGATAAACTTTGGATTAGCCACATTTCATTGGAAATTAAAAGTTCTAATTTGCATTCTAAGAATAAAAAGCGATTAGAGTCCAACTAGCCCACCCCAAGTCCTCTCTTTGAAAGAATGTTGAGAAACTTAAAATTTTGGCAATTAAAACCGAATTGAAATTAATTAAAAGAAACTCCATAAAATAAGTTTTTTAGACCAAAATAAAGACTATATTAAACTTATAATCAGCAGAGCGAAATTATTATTAAAGGATAAATAAAAACCAAAACAACAGAAATTAAATAATCAATCATAGCAAACAAACATAAAAAAGGTACTAATATAAATTAATAAATAAATCTTAGAACAAGTAAAACTTAAACAGAGTAAACAGTAAACGAGTAAATAGAAATTAAATAATCAATCATAGCAAACATTAAAAATTTACATTAAACAATTCCCCGACTAGATACGCCACCCCTCTTACTCCCAACTGACTTCAATCATCAAACTACAATCGATTTCACCTATCTAGTTATATTAAAATCTGATTATAAAAAGTACTAAGTCCTATTTTCATTTTCAATGATTTTTTTCTTTTTTCGTTCAGAAAATTATATTTAATGTATACCTACCATTTTTTTTTCAATGACTCCATTCCTGTTCTATTTGCACATGTAGAGGTTGTAATAAGAAAAAATAAGATTTTAATCACATAATTTGATAAGTTTTTTATTACTATTATTTTGTTTTCTCATTAAGTATATAGTCTATAATTAAGTAAATTTTTAACTTTCATTATTTTGATTCCACTCAGAAAGAGGCGAAGAATTTCTCGTGTCTGAATTGCGAAGATGAAAATATAAAACCCAACATGTTCAAAAATTGCCACTAGTGCGCAGTTAGTGTCGACATTTTTTTATTATTCTTTTTTATTTTCTTTTTTATACTATATTTTTTTTATTCTATAGAAACACTGAACTATAGAATATAGTTCTATAGAACTATAGTTGTTCTATAGAAATACTGAACTTGGCATAGAACGTGGAACACAATGTGGAACTAATCTAACCAACTCTATATATTAAATATTTAATTAAAATATACAATTTACAAAATATACAATTATGCAAGCAATCACAAACATAAACAGGTAGGCTACTAATATGAATTAATAAATAAATCTCAAAACGAGTAAAACTTAAATAAAATGTTTCAAGCTTGATTTGCATGTTCAGTTTAAGTTTCACTCGTTTAAAGATTTATTTATTAATTTACATTAATATCTATTGTATGTTTGTTTGCATCGATTGCATTGACAAAGTTCTTTCCTATGTAGAAAAATACGTAGATTTCAGATATGTATTCAGAAATTGACAAAAAAGGATAAAAAGGTAAAATATGCTACTGTCTACATATGGTGACGCCACCCAGAAAACACTGTTTCGAAAGGCTTATCGGACACTGAAAGTTCTCGAAACATTCAGGGCACAATGCGACTTTTTATTTTTTGCAGATGAATCTCGTTTTACCCTTGCAGTTCTTGTCCTGGCATCGAGAAGCGTTATTTTTGTCGGACTTGCCAGGCCAATGGCCACTCAGACCATCAAGTCGGATCTCGTTTGGGACAGCAATGACAGTCCTTTTCTTGACAAAGCCGATTTTTGAAGGCCGACCAGGGCTTGTCCTCATCCACACCATCCCTTTGTTCGTTATAGCTACTGCAACAGACACTTTGAAATGGAGGAGATCAAGTGTGCCGACAGGGTAGGTTTTTCTGTAGAGAATCCAAGCGTTGACAACAACAACATCAAGGAAATGGTGGAAAAGGCGCATGTACCAACGTTTGTTTCGAAAGTCGTTTTGTAAAGTGAAGTCAGCAAATCCATCAAATCCATGGCTCCCATACACTTATTATATTTCTTCACTGCGTATGGCCTTTCAACCGCCGCTTTCGATTTCGCTGTGCTGCACCATCTCTGGACACTGTCATTTGGGGCATAACCAGCGAAGGATGAACAAACATTTACGAGATTGTTGTCTTTCCAGCGTAAAACCGTCACTCCTTCAGCAGACATAGCAAACGACGAGGTTCCTCGCTTTTTCTTTTTCATTTCGACTTCTGTTATTAGCTTAGGTGCAGAATCTCCAAGTCAATTTGCGCGAAGGGTTCCAACACTATAAATCTTTTCCTTTGCTAATGCTTCCACCAGAGATACCGAGGTAACAAAGTTGTAGAAATACACTTTAGCATTTGTGTTTTTGAGGCCACAAGTGAGTTTCACAACCACGTCTCCTCCTAACCCGTACGCTGGTGGGTTGTGGTTGGCACCGCTGCCTTGATATGGCTCAAAATCATACACATATCCTGAGACTCCAGCCCGAACCCAAATTTTGAAACCCCACTTAGTTGGTTTAGATGCCATATACTGCTTGAGGCTGCTTCTTCCCTTGAAGGTGACCATCATCTCGTCTATTGGACTGTATTCTTCGTCGGCCACTGCTGCTTTGAGAGAGTTGCGCAACATCTCCGAAAATGGGCAGATCTTGTAGTATTTCTCACCATCAGGGCTACTTTGTTGAGTAGTGAAATGTAAAGATTCTCTGATGTTTTTGAACCTTTTTCTTGAAATATAATCAGGAATCTGAGGTAGCCTCAGGCTATTTGACCAGTAGTTTTCAATTCTTGGGTATCGAACATAGCTCATTATCAGAAGGCATCCAACATAGATGCGTAGTTCTGCTGATGTCAAATTCAACTCATACCCTTTTTTTGACAATGCGTAAGCGTTAGACTCCCTGACGACCATTGCAAGAATTTCGTCGGAAAGAAGTCCCTCAAAGAAATTGACAGGATCCGACTCGTTGCTGAGATTGAGCAAGACCCAACCATCACTGGTGAACGGAGGAACCGACTCTGCTAGAGGATTATCGACATTGGCTCTCAAAATACGTCGTCTGGTCTTGACCGGTTTGGACTTTGGGTTGTCTCGTGGAACTTTGATTTAAGCTGCAATCCCACTGTTAGACTGTGAAAGAGTGGTCTGTGATCTTCTATCTGAGACTGAACTGTTGACAGCAGGGTCTGCTTGCGACGTCGCAAAAGAAGCAGAACTATTGGGCTCCGTGCTTGGCCTTTTCCTTTTCCTCACATAAGTTCTAGCAATACGCTGGAGAGATGGTTCCGTTCGATCAGGTTCCGCTACCTCGTGGTCTTCACTGTCTTCGTCTGTAACTCTCTCTTGCGTATCTCTAGCCGCTGGTGTCGATCCGGTAGCACGCTGGACGTCCTCTTCTTCACATGGAGGCTGCCAAGTGGGATCTCTGCCATCTTCTTCGTCGGAGGAAAGATCTGATTGGTCTGAATCGATTCCATTGTCACTATCGTCTTCAAACATGATTTTCATGATTTCTTCATTATGCCTGATTTTTTGCCGACTCATCTGTAAAGAACAGAAGCTTTACTAGTTTGCGAGCACAAGGTACAAGCGGGGACAAATGAACAGTAGTGTTACCTGTGGCATTCTACGGAAACTATACGGGACGAAAACTATACAGAAAGCTGGCGCTAATGGGCAATGTCCTCATGTGGGGACAGAAGGAAAATAGATGGCTCAACTATATGAAATATTCAGAAGTCGAAAAAATTACTATAACACACTTCTAAGGGTACGAATCCTCTGAGAAAAAATTGCCGACTTCCCCAGGTCAGCGATAATGTCTATAAAATAAAGAAAAAGTGAAGTTACCTTGCAAATCCTTGACAAAACTCAAATTACAATTTTCTGCTAAAATGGCAGGAAGAAAGCACAGCTTATCCGGTACACGGCTCTTCAGGGACGTTTATGGAAGATTCGGCAATGAGATGGCACCAGGAAACATATGTTAAAAGCTCAGCTTTGGGTAAAGAGGGGGTTACAATTAAGTATCCTCAAAACCAACCAGCGCCCGCGAGAGGGTTAATTTCTGTTCGTTTTAAGTTTCATTTATACTTCAATAGGAAAATATTTTTTTGTTCATTTTAAGCTTGATTTTCATATTCAATCTATTTATATTATTACTTGTTGTATGTTTTTGCTATGATTGTTTATTTAATTTCTGTTAGTTTTGGGTTTCATTTATTCTTTAATAGTAATTTCTGGTCATTTTGAGTTTGAATTTTAAAATGTATTTGTATCTGCTGCACTTAAGTTTAAAATGGCCTTTACTTTTCTTTGAAAAACTTATTTTTCGAAAAGTGTTTTTTAATTAATATGTAAACAATGGGCAAAGTTCATAACTTGCAGCCCTTCGCCTGGGAAGTTTGGAGGATGATTTTGTTTACACTTTACATTTTCCAAATTTTCTATCGGAGTCGTCGTATAAACTTCAAAGGGGGCTTATTCGATTGGAAATTGAGAGTTCTAGTACCCTTTTTAAGAGTAAAAAGTGATCGGAGGGTAACTAGCCCCCCCCTCACGCCCTTTTTTCTCTAATACATCCAATAGAAATTTTTAGGAAGCCATTTTGTTAAAAATAGTTCAAAGATCATATAACAAAACTCCGGGGTTGACACAACTCCCAAGGGCCCGGGGGCAGGTGTTGTAAGTTATGCCCTGGGGGCATCAATGGTCTCATAGAAGGAATGCTCGTATAAATTTCAGAACTAATTTGATTGGAAATTAAACTCCAACTCCATACATATGAAGTGCCTCTGGAAAAAAAAATTGGTAAAACATTGGAGCCGTATGGCTCCTTTGCTATGCTATAGCGTTGCCTCTGATCTAAAGACTCCGAATGTCGGTCATTTATTTGGGTTAATAATTTGTCATATGAATAAGGGTCATATGACTTTGAATAGCAGTGTATTCCTCGTATTTGATTGTTTTATATGTCTTTTAATTTGTATTTTGTTGCAGAATTTGAAGGTACCTTGACAAGTGAAACCGGAACATCCTATTTGGAATTGACGCTGGAGCTTCAACTACCTCTTGGAATTTCGCAAAGTTTTTCTGCATCCCCCTCTGACTCCCAAGAAAGAGATAGCCGTAATGAAGGTACGTTTTGAATATGCAGTGATAATTTAGTTTACAAAATAAGTTCTTTCGTAAACTAATTTTCAAGCCTCTTTCACAGGAGATTAAAAGGAAATATGAGTATGAGTCTCAGCAAAGAAAATCTCAAAGTGTTATGGGAACAAATCCTCAGACACGCCTATGTGGGTCTAACTTTTCCCCTTTTTAGTCGCACCACCAACAATAATAAGGGAATGCAAGTTCTTCTTATTTTCTTGCTTCCTCAAACAGAAGAAACTAATTTAAAAGATGTTTTTAATGTCACAAATACAACTGAAGGACATTGAAAGGCTGAAAGGCTTTTGCTATGATCTATATAAGATATTGGTTTCCTAAAACAGAAGTTTCTCAAAGATAGGTCAATAGCCAAATTAAGACAAAGTCATTTATCGTCTTACTGACTGCATTTCAAGCAACTAGCAGAATAAAAAATGTGTTTTTTTTTATGTCATTACATTGCAACATGCCTTAGAGTTGAAGGAAGAAGGAAACTTCAATTGTAGCTTATCAGACAGCTATGCACCTGATATTTATGACAGCATGCTCACTCAAGCCGAAATCCAGGGTCACATTTTTGTGACCCTAGATTGGAATTGAATTCGAATTTGAATTTTATTAATATTCAAATTTCTTTACAATAAAAAATAAAATTTGAAAACAAATGTTTCTTTATTTTAACTTGCGCTTTTTTTCTTATAAGTTTTGTTTATTAATTTTTGTTCGTTTTTGATTGCAAAAAGTTTCAAGTTTTTAAAAATTCCTTATTTCAAAATCAAAATTTAAGAAAAAAATCAAATGTTCGTCAAAGTATCAAAACTGGTATCAAAGTGAAAAAATGGGTTCGTGTCCACCTCGGGGTTTTTATTATCTGATGTTTGAACTATTTTTAACAAAATGGCTATCTCAAATTTTTATCGGATGGGTTTGGGGAAAAAGGGCGTGGGGGGGGGCTAATTAACCTGAGTGGTCGGGTCGACACAGGAATTTTTGTTATATGATTTTTGAACTATTTTTAACAAAATAGCTATCTCAAAATTTTTATCGGATGCATTTGGGAAAAAAGAGTTTGAGGGGCGGGGGGGGGAGGGTTTGGTTACCCTTTGATATCTTTTGACACTTAAAAAGTAAACTAGAACTTTGAATTTCCAATCAAATGAGCTCTCTCTGAAGTTTATACGAGCATTCCTTCCATAAGAACCATATATGCCCCCAGGGCGTAACCTATAACCCCTGCCTTGAAGATTGTTGGGGGAGTGTCCTGCTCAAACATATGATTTCCATAACTTTCAACTACGTTGAATAAAATGGCTATCTCAAAATTTTGATTGGATGTGTTTGGGGAAATGGTTGGCGTGAATGGGGTTTTAGTTACCTTCCAAACACATTCGACTATTTAAAAGGGCACTAGCCATTTAAATTTCCAATCGAATGAGCCCTTTTTGAAGTCTCTACGACAACACTTTCTATAAAAAACCTTATATGCCCCCAGGGCAAAACTTACAACCATTGCCCTGAAGGCTCTGGGGGGGGGTTGTTATCCTCAAAGACCTAATTTCCTTAATTTTCAACTATGTAGAACAAAATGGCTATCTCAAAATTTTGGTCAGACGTATTTGGGGAAATGGTGGGAGTGAGAGGGGGGTTAGTTGCCCTCCAATCACCTTCGACTGTTAAAAAGGGCACTAACCCTTTGAATTTCCAATCAAATGAGTCCTTTTTAAAGTTTCTACAACAAAGCTTTCTGTAAAAACTTTATATGCCCCAAGGCATAACTTACAACCTTTGCCCTAAGGGCTGTGGGGGAGTGTCTTCCTCAAACAAATAATTTCTATGTGGAAATCAACTACGCTGAACAAAATGGCTATCTCAAAATTTTGATTAGATGTGTTTGGGGAACTGGTGGGCGTAGAAGGGGTGTTATTTGCCTTCCAATCACTTTTGACCCTTAAAAAGGCCACCAGAACTCTCGACTTCCAATCAAATGAGCCCTCTTTGAAGTTTCTACGACGACCCCTTCCACATGAAGTGCCTCTGAGGGAAACAAAATAATAAAACATTGGAGCCGTATGGCCTTTACTATAGGCAATACTATAGCATTGCCTCTGATACAAAAGAAAATATTTCTAATGTAATTGGTTTTCAGTATTTACTCAATCAGTATTTACTAATCTTCGTTACCAAGTACACAAAACCAAGTACATACGTCTAAAGATGCCATAAACTCAGTAAATATAACATATAACTTTTTGGGACCTTTCAACACTGCTTGTATTCACTGTGGTCAACTGTGGAGTCTTCCATTTTCCCGAGGAAAGAGCAGGAAACAAAGGTAATTCTTTTGGAGATTGCTGCGTGCAGGGTCAAATTGCAATGTCACCACCTCAGTTTCAAAATGAATTGGTTTGCCTTTTTTCAGTACGTCACTTACTCTCTGAAGAGTTTCATAAACGTTTTCGAAACTTGAACTCGTGTTTTGCTCTAGCTTCATTCAACGCAAGCTTTGATCGAACCATAAATAGTCGGAATATATTTAGCTTTAAAGTAGCTGGATAAATCTATCACAAAATCAATTTAGTGGCATATTCGTCAGAAACTACTGAAGGTGAAATTGAGCCACCTTACAGATCGCCAAATGCACTTTTTAGACCCTAATGAAGCTGTTGAGGAACGCCTCGCCTTTAAATTATGGGATCTCTCATAATCTAATGAATCTCTTGGAAGAAATATTGAGAGATTCAAATGACTATGCCAAATGTTACGAAAAAATGCGAGAAGTTGAGGATAATTCAAATCAACTTGCTGCTTCATTGGGAAAACAGCCTCCAAACGTGCAGCTCGTTTTTACTTGGCCAGATGGTATCGATTATAGACAGTTTAACCCTCCCGCATGTAATGAAGTAGGCGCTGTGCTTACTCTTAATGTTGATCATAGTTTTCCAGATAATTGGGTTTGGGATTTTGACATGGATAAGTTCATCAATGCCTACCATATCTTTGTTAAAAAATTAAAGTTTGGCGATATAATAACGAAAGACATCAAGAAAAGGCTCAAATTGTCCGCGTTTTGAAGACAAGCGAAAGCGAGAATCTCTATATAGAAGCCTGCCGTGTGGCCCTTACCTTTGCTAAAAAACACAAAGGTTCGGCAATACGTATATCATAATTACTTAAGATATGCCAAGGTGTAACGAACCGAACAAGTTGAAAATGACAACGAGGATGATTGGGTTTGGGATTTTGATAAGTATAAGGCCATCAATACCCACAATACTTTTTAAAATCAAAATACGGATTGGATAAATTGTTGAAAGAAAAAGAAGTTTTTTTCCCACCACCTGAACAATTAAATGGAACAAAAGTTTCGGCGGTACGTCTTTCATGAAGAGTATTATATTACTAAGGAATATAATACTCTTGGTTTTTATATAACAAACAAAATAACACAGAACAAAAGGAAAAGAAGAAACGATGGAATTGGATAGCTTGTGGGAAGTGCGAGCACTTGAGCTGCCTGTTTCTAGCAATTTAAGGCCAGTAGGCCGGCTGGTCCCTATATGGCTCTTGCTACTCGCTCTCGCTCTCTTCTGCACTCACTTCACTCTCTTCAAACAATATTATTATCCACGAGAAAATCAATTATGCTTTTGTACAAGTATCTTTCATCTGCACTTTAAAGTTAACTTAACCAGGGAACTTTGCCATGAGTTTTGTTGCAGAAGTTGAAGGTACCTTGACAAGTGAAACCAGAACATCCAATTCGGAATTACGGCTGGGACATCAACTACCTCTTGGAATTTCGCAAGGTTTTTCTGCATCCCCCTCTGACTCCCAGGAAAGGGATAGCCGTAATGAAGGTACGTTTTGAATATACAGTGATAATTTGGTTTACAAAATAGGCTGTTTCATAAACTAATTTTCAAGTCTCTTTCACAGGAATATAAATTTGAATATGGATCGGGGAAACGAAAATCTTTAAGTGGAATAGGAACAAATCCTCAGACATGCCAATGTGGGTCTAACTTTTCCCCTTCTTAGTCCCACCACCAACAATAATTAGAGAATGCAAGCATTCACTATTCTGTTTATCTTCTTGCTTCCACAAACAGAAGAAACCAGTTTAGTCCAGGACTTTTAGCTCAAAAAAGTGTCGAACCCGGACAAAATTGCAATATAAACGAAAATGGTACCAAAATGATCAAAAAAAAATTCCGTACAACGTAATAAAAGTCCTCATAAATCCGAGTGGGGCGAGTACCCGAAAAACAGGGGAAAAGGGGGAATTGCGGGGAAAATGGGAAAAATGCCGAACATGCCCAGAAAATAGTTTAAAGTGAGTTTTCTGAGGTTTTCACATACGCTGATTACGAAATTGACATCTAAAATTCAGTATAGAAAAAGAGTACTACGGAAAACGGGGGAACAGGGGAAAGAGGGGAGAAAAGAGAAGAATACAGGGTAGGGGTAGAAAGCGGTTTGAAAGATATTTTCTGGGGTATTCCTATCTGGTGATTACGAAATTGAGAACTAAAATGATATAAAAAAATTGATTAACATAAAACGGGGAAATGGGGGGGGGGGAGGGGAAAAGGGAAATATACAGGGTAGGGGTAGAAAGCATGTGGAAATGTTTACAAATGTTAATACAGGAGATCTATAGAGGTTCGGCTACCCCATAGGTTCGGAAAAGGCGAAAAAAAACTCTAGAAAGAAATACGGAAAGATACTGAAATCACTTTATTCCGTATTCCTCACCGTTATCAACAAGCGCGTGGGTTCGTCAACATAATCCTTTTCTAATTCGACATTCAGTAAGAGAAGCAAGGTAGACTAGTCACCGCGGAGTTCCAGTGCCGACGACAAAACCTATCCTGACGGAATGACATCTAGCGGATCCAATAGTCCCCAGTCTGCGTGGATGCTTACACATGTGACATGGTAGTAGGATAAATCATGATCCGACAAGATTTTTTTATTAAGTCAAGCATAATTTTGCGTATCGGCAACTCTTCTTTCAGTACTAAGCCAAGTTTAATTCATTATTTTCCCTGGGTGCCTGAATTCATGGTTACAACCTTTGAAAGTAACTTGGACCTTCTTTGGCACAGCAGCTGGCTTTTTAGAAGCCAAAGACCTGGTTGGAGTGGCCTTATGCAGGCAGTGCACGTCGGAGAACATGACGGACGATCCTCAGTTCTGTTTTTACCTATGATAGACTACAAACCTACTGATCAGTCTTGTATTTACTCCACACTCATATTCATCAGTGACCGAGCGCGAAGACTCGGTATAACTCTCGTTGTCACGTTTGACCAGCCCCTCTTCTGGAAAGCAACAAAGATTGTTCATGACGAGCCTCCAGGAAGTCCCCTGAAGAAAATTGTAACAATGCTTGGAGGGTTCCATACACGAATGAGCTTCTTAGGGGACATAGGCTATATAATGGAAGGGTAGGGCCTGAAAGAGATGTTAGAACTTGTGTACGGGGAGAATACAGTGAAACACATTTTCAGTTGCAAAGTGGTTGCAACAGCAGTAGGAGCTCACGAGCTAGTCGACGTATCACTGAATATTTCACTTTTGTGTATGGCATATTCGATTCCGTATGGCGAGAGACCTTCCGACCACGAAGATCTTGTACGAGTCTCCAGCGTGTATGACGATTTGGTGGATGGAAAGATTTCTGTGGAAGAAGTGGCTAATCACGAAGCCCTTCAGGCGGTTTCGCTACGCCTCGAAGCCTTAAAATCGTCTCTGAAATCCAGCAGAACTGCGAAACTATTCATGCAGTATTCTGAGATGGTTTCGATCTTTCGGAAATTTTTGAAAGCAGGAAGGACAGGAGACTGGGATCTCTACTTATCCTCTCTTTCTGATATGCTCCCATACTTCGCAGCTGCGGGGCATAATCTTTATGCCAAGTCAGTTCGTCTTTTTCTTCAGATGATGCAGGAACTTGAAACATCGAATCCACAGCTCGTCGGACAGTTTGCAAGCGGCAACTTACGACATAACTTACGACCCTTGTCCTGAGGGCTATGGGGGTATGGTTGTCATCCTCAAAGACATAGTTTTCAGACCTTTTAACTACGTTGAACAAAATGGCTATATCAAAATGTTGATCGGAAATGTTTGGGGAAATGATGGGCGTGGAGGGGGGGGATGATTCTCCCTCCAATTACTTTCGACCATCAAAAAGGGCAATATCCCTCTCAATTTCCAATAGAAAGAGCCCTCTTTGAAGTTTTTACGACAACAATTTCTATAAAAAACATTATATGCCCCCAGGGCACAACTTACAACCTTAGCCCTGAGGGCTGTGAGGGGGTTGTCATACTCAAAATATAATTTCTGGACGCTTAACTACGTTCAACAAAATTGCTATATCAAAATGTTGATCGGAAGTGTTTTGGGAAATGATGGGCGTGGGGGGGGGAGTCTTTCGCCCTCCGATCGCTTTTGACTATAAATAAGAGCACTAGCCCTCTCAATTCCCAATTGAGTGAGTGCTTTTTGAAGTTTCTACGACAACGCTGGCAAAGACCTAATTTCCAGAAGTTTCAACTACGTTGAACAAAATATCCATCTCAAAATTTTGATTGGATGTGTTTGGGGAAATGGTGGGTGTGAGAGGAGCATTAGTTGCCCTCCAATCACTTTCGACTATTAAAAAGGTTAAACACTGGAATGTTTTGTTATGCTGACTCTAACGTGTTTTATTTAAATTACATTACAAAATGAACATGCCCTTACAGTTACTTCATATGGGAAAATTTGGGCTCTGAAAACGTAGCGGAAGATACTCATTACTTTTTCAATATATATATATATATATATATATATATATATATATATATATATATATATATATATATATATATATATATATATATATATATATATACGCTATATATATATATATATATATATATATATATATATATCGCTCGCTCGCACACACACACACACACACACACACACACACACACACACACACACACACACACACACACACACACACACACACACACACACACACACACTGTGTGTGTGTGTGTGTGTGTGTATATATATATATATATATATATATATATATATATATATATATATATATATATATATATATATATATATATATATTGAACTTGAGTAAATATAATTGATAAAAATCAAGCAGAAGATTAGTGACTAAATGTAGACAACTGGTAAGTTGCCTCCAAATTTCTGACTTGCTTGTACAATTTACAAGTAATATTTGACTAATATTAACGAGAAAAACAAAACTGCCGAAGCCTCTAAAAAAAGTACTAAGATCTTTACCTCTTGGATGGTATGGAAAAGAGGTTTTTTAAACCTCTTGAGACTCTTGAGATAGCCATAAATATATGGCTATCTCAAAATTTTGATTGGATGTATTTGGCGAAATGGTGGGCGTGAGAGAGGGGGGGGTTAGTTGCCCTTCAGTCACTTGACTATTAAAAAGGGCACTAGCCCTTTCAATTTCCAATGGAATGAGCCCTTTTTTGAAGTTTCTATGACAAAGCTCTCTATAAAAACCTTATATGCCCCCAGGGCAAAACTTACAACCCTTGCCCTGAGGGCTCTGGGGGGTTTGTCATCCTCAAAGACATAATATCCAGAACTTTCAACTACGTTGAAAATAATGGTTATCTCAAAATTTTGATTGGATGCGTTTGGGGAAATGGTGGGCGTGAGAGGGGGGGGGGTTAGTTGCTCTCCAGTCAGTTTCGAATAGCCTATTAAAAAGAGCTTTAGCCCTTTTAATTTCCAATTGAATGAACCCTTTTTGAAGTTTCTACGACAATATTTTATATAAAAAAACCTTATATACCCCCAGGGCATAACTTACAACCATTACCTTGAAGGCTGTGGGGGGGGGGGTTCATCCTCAAAGCCCTAATTTCCAGAACTTTCAAGTATGTTGAACAAAATGGCTATCTCAAAATTTTTACTTGGGGTGTTTGGGGATATGGTGGATGCGATATGAGGGCCACCCGTCCTCCAGTTGCAATGTATAACTAAGAAGTACTATAACCCCTCCAATTTCCAGTTAAGAGGGAACATGCTGATTTCTCTACGACAACGCGAACTATAAAAACCATATAGGCCATAAGGGCATAGGCTAAAATAAAAGATCTGAGCGGTGGGGGGGGTTTGTCATCCTAAAGGACCTAAGTTCTAGAATTTTTAACTGCTTTGAACAAAATGCCTATCTGAAAATTTTGATTGATTCTATTTGGGAAAATGGTGGTCGTGAGAGGGAGGTTAGTTGCTCTCCAATGACTTTCGACTATTAAAAGGGGCACTAGACCTTTGAATTTCCAATCAAATGAGCTTTTTTTGAAGTTTCTACGACAACTCTTTCTATAAAAACCTTATATACCCCAGGGCATAACTTACAACCCTTGCCCTGAGGGCTCTGAGGGGGTTATCATCCTCGAAGCCCTAATTTCCAGAACTTTTAACTACGTTGAACAAAATGGATATTTCAAAATTTTGATTAGATGTGTTTGGGGAAATGGTGGTCGTGAGAAGGGGGTTACTTGTCCTCCAATTACTTTCAATTATTAAAAAGGGCACTAGTCTTTTCAATTTCTATCAAAGTGAAACCTTATTGGAGTTTTTACGAAGACACTTTCTATAAAGACCTTATATACCCCAAGGGAATGACTTACAACCCATGACCTGAGGGCTGTAGGGGGAGTGTCCTGCCCAAAGACCTAATTTCCAAACCTTTCAACTATGTTGAAAAAATGACTTTCTCACCACTTTGATTGGATGTGTTTGGGGAAATGTTGGGTGTAAGAGGGGGGTTAGTTGCCCTGCGGTCACTTTTGAGTTTTTAAAAGGGCACCAGCCCTTTCAATTTCCAATTGAGTGAGCCCTTTTTGAAGTTTCTACGACAACTCTTTCTATAAAAACCGTATATGCCCCCAGGGCATAATATACAACCCTTATCCTGAGGGATGTGTGTGGGGGGAGGTTGTCATCTTCAAAGATCTAATTTCCAGAAATTTCAACTACGTTGAGCAAAATGGCTATCTCAAAATTTTGATTGGATGTGTTTGAGGAAATGATGGGCGTGAGAGAGGGATTAGTTGCCCTCCAATTACTTTCGACTATAAAAGGGCACCAGTCCTTACAATTTCCAATCAAATAAGCTTTTTTTGAAGTTTCTGCGATAACGCTTTCTATAAAAACAGTATATACCCCCAGGGCATAACTTAAAACCTTTGCCCTGAGGAATCTGAGGGGCTTATCATCCTCAAAGACCTAATTTCAAGAAATTTTAACTACGTTGAACAAAATGGATATCTCAAAATTTTGATTGCATTTGTTTGAAATGGTGGGCGTGAGAGAGGGTTTAGTTGCCCTCCAATTACTTTCGACTATTAAAAAGGGCCTTAAGCCCTTTCTGAAGTTTTTACGACAACGCTCTCTGTAAAAACCTTATATCCCACCGCCCTGATGGCTCTGGGGGAAGTGTCCTCCTCAAAAATATAATTTCCAGATCTTTCAACTACGTTGAACAAAATGGGTCTCAAAATTTTGATTGGATGTGTTTGGGGAAATGGTTGTTGTGGAAGGGGTTTTAGCTGTCTTCCAATCACTTTTGGCTATTAAAAAGAGTACTAATCATTTCAATTTCCAATCGAATGAGCCCTTTTCGAAGTTTCACGACAACTCCTTCGATAGGAAGTGCCCTGGTCTAAAAAAAACAACATAATAATAATAACATTGTTTCAACATCGTTCTTTACTTAGACAGCGCTATTGCGCTGTCTATAAAAAAAAATCGGAGTTATTAAAGTAATCTTAGGTATAAAGCTTACGTCATGAGATGTCAATTTGCTAATTTATATAGAAGAATTGTTTGAGCTTTGGCATGTACTTCACGAATGTTTGGCTTAGACCACTCAACCATGTTCCCAGACTGGGTTATTTAAAGGTGGAAGAGACAGGGACATACTGCCCTAGACATCTCGGATAAGTTTTTCTTTTTTAAGTGATTGCATTAGTCATTTTTTTTGGAGGGGGGGGATGATTTTGCCGAGGGTACCATCAATCCTAGGAACATTCCTATCACTAGAGTACATAACAATAAAACCCCTTAAAGAAACTCCCGAATAACCTGTGGGGGGAGGGGATGTAAACCTTTCAAGATCATGAAAAGCTGAAATTATCAAATGGGCTTCAAATAATTGGGGGTTGATAGGCAGTGGAAGAATGTCTAGGCTTGCAATGTTAAGTATCAAACATATAAGAATGTTTTTGCTGGAGGACTGTGATTTCGCGAGTTTTAGGAGTAGCATTGATAACTTTTGCCCGTACCAACATTATAGTCACACTTGTCGACAAAATCAAAATTACCCACGACTTCTGCGCCAATTGCGTTCGCCGTTCGTAATTTCTCGAGTTGAACATGTTCAACTTTCAAACATAAATTTCTTGACTGAACAATCAGAGTCAAGGTTTAAGGTATAATTTTCAAAACTAGAAAAGATGGAAACTTAGAACAGTGGTTTTTCTATCTGGGAGAGGAATCTGACAAAGTTAAGAAGACTAAGTATTAGTAGAGAACAGTTGGATACAAATTACTGTTGGTGCAAATTCTTTAAACTAATGTCTTGCAATATTAATTTTTGCTTTTTAAATACAAGTATGACACTAAAATCAAGAAAATTGCCTTGTCATTCATGATTTTTGGCTTTCTTTATCAATAGATGTGACTATAATGTGGCACGGGCATTAATCACAAAGAAGGCCCTTGGATCTTATTTTGAAACTTGCAAGGAATACGAACCTTCTAAACCATTTGATTAATTGGGAGTGGATATAAAAAGGACCTTGTCTTAATGTGCCTTATTTTTGTTATTATTTCATCCCTTTCTAAACTAAGTTAGCTTTTTTTTCTGTGCCTAAGTAACTTATGTTCCGAGCCATCTAGGTCTGGTTAGTATATGATTGTCAGAAAAGGTAAAGAAATGTCCCAATTTGTTATGCAACTTTTCTGTTACTTTTCGTAGAAAGAAAAACTCAAAAAGAAATTTTGGAATTTTAAACAAAACATAAGCCACCCAAAAGCAATGTTTTTCTTTTTAATATTTTCTCGGTACTTTGAGTTTTAATGGTATCAGTTATTTGTAAATTATTTTATACAACTGGTAATGTCTCTAAGACTTTGTCAATTATGTGAAGTTATATGAAGGGCAGATGAAGGCAATATTTTTACGGAGTACTTTTACAATCAGAGTCCAGCTCGTTTCCAAGCATCTCTAGAGGGTATATCCTGCTTTTGTCTTATGACTGGGGTATTGATTTGAGAATCTTTCTCTTTTTTTTGGGGGGGGGGGGGAGGAGAGTAAGAAAACTTGTAATTTTGCTTTTAGGGTGGAATTTTGCGTTTTGCGTTTTTTCAAGGGTGAAATATTGTTTTGTCCTCGCAAAAGAGTATACAACACGTTTTTTTTTTGTTCCCTGTCGTTCTGCAAGCTTTTTTGTTAGCTAAAATGTATATGTATTGCTTAGGCCGTGTCTTCATTATGGCTCTTTCAGGCAAAGTCGCCCGTGCTTTTTTACGTTTCAAGGCAGGCTCGGTCACCACTACTACTTTTTATGGCTCAAAAAGGGAAATCAGGCGCATTTGAAGTAGCTTTTTTCAGAAAAATATGTTGCGTAATTAGCAAAAACTGTTTTTACCGAACCGTCTTCGCCTGAAAAAGCCATAATGAAGACAGGGCTTTAGTCCTTCATTGCTTTGTCTCTGCTTTGCTACAAACGACTACGTCATAGCTTACACTTTTTGAGCCAAAAGAACTAATGCAATATGTGTCCCAAGCAAGGGTGGTCTCCCCTTATCTCTTTAAAGTAAATAAGTCTTTGCAAATTTAACCAGTGGAAAAAGATGTACTAGGAGACTTAAGTCGGATTCACATCATACGACATTTCCCTCCAAGTTTTGTCTACTATTACTGTGTCTTTGTAAGTTTCGTTTGATCCATCTGCAGTTAGGAAACTTTTTAAGCTTCCATCTTTTCTAGCTTCTAAAAATTATGCTTCGATCTCTCTCTCTCTCTCTCTCTCTCTTTCTCTCTCTCTCTGATTGGTCCGTCATATGATTGAAAGTTGAACGTTGTTCAAATCCAAAAATTACGAACATGATGCATAATCGATGCGGCAGTCATGCATAATTTTGATTTTAACCACAACTGTTAGTATAATGTAGCCTGGACATTAATAGTAAAATAGCTAATTTTCTGGGAAAATGTGGAAGACATACTGATTTTGGGTGCGATGATATTGAAATATTCTAGATGGGGTCAAAGAGCATGGGTAACTTACAAGATTAGAAGCTGGAAGTACTTTCGATAAAAAAAAAATCACCGCCACCATCTAGCGTTTGGTGTTTCTTGGATTTTTTTTTTCCAACCTTCGTGCTTGTGTTTTAGTCGGTAATTGATATCAGACTCTTATAACCATACTGATTCTACCCACCACTGATTTTGACTTGATCTTTGACTGAAACAATTCCAAGAAAAGCCAAATGCTAGATGGCTGTGCTGACTTTTTTGTCGACACTAGCACCAATTTCCACTCTTGGAAGTTGCCCATAGTCTTTAGGTGGAGTGTTGAAAAACGCATTTTTTTAAGCTACTGCTTTGATTATTTTTAAAATACTTTTGTTGTTTTACAGGGAATTTAATGAAAAGGATATAAAAAACATGCAAAGCAAAGATGTCTATACTATCAAAGACAATGACAATTGTACTCGGACTGTCTATGGAAGGTAATTGCCTTAGTTTTACGCACTGATTCTTATATAAGTTTAGGATAAATAATAATTTTCTGATCGCTTGTTTTGTAGTGCTTTAGAAAAATTAGTTGAGCTAGGTGTATTAAACTCTTAGAAATCAGCCCAAATATGAATTTCTGAAATCTCTGCAAATTTTTTTTCACAGAGCAACCAATTAAAAAATGTATTGAAGAAACTAGGATTTGAAAAGCGAGTGCCTGTCTCTATTTAGGACCGTATAAAGGGAGTTTCCAGTCCAGACATTCCCCCATTCCAATTTGTTTCAGGATTTCGATCATGGCTTCATCTCTTCAACTCATTCAGGTCACCTGTTTAGCGCTTTTTGAGAAATTAAACGCCAATTTGTCTCAAAATATGTTGAGATGAGTTTACCAATGCATCTTAAGAAAAAGTTGAATGTCTTCAACTAATAATTAGCATCATTTAGGTATGGGCAAAGAGAGTTAGCTTTGAGGTCTCCCCTACCCCTTGTCAAAACCGTTAAAATGTTTTTGTAATTTCCATGTGGTTCTCATGTATTTATCTCTTTCTCTTCATTTTGTTATTATTTCAGTTTATTTGTTTTTGTTAACTCTGTTAAGCCTTTAAAGGCGTATCACTGATACAGTTTTTTTTTTATAAACAAACCGTATACAAAGCCAAAAACTGTTTTATTCCAACAAAGACAGTGTACATGTACAAATATTCCTGAAATCTCTGATAGGGTCAACTTTAGTCATTTTCACTACAAAATGTGAGCGTATATTCCACTCACTTCTATTCAAATACGCCAGCATCCTCCTACCCCTCTCCTACTCTTCTGGCCTGGGTTCAATTTAGTTTTGTAGAGTTTTTTACTTACATTTGTACGCATCTGTTGAGCAAAAGAAAAAATTATAAAAATTGAACTCTAGCTACAACAGATTATCAGAATTCTAGCCTACGAGTTTGACTTAAAAGTGGTTTTATCTTGAAACAATTAGAAACATTTTCTTTCTTTAGAATTAAATTATCCCAGTTTTGAAGCCGACTATTTTTAACCGTTCTACTGGACATCTGAAGCCAAAATACAGTTTTCAATTAAAAAAATTAATAAATCTCTTGAAGTGTTTTTCATCATCATATTACTGCAGCATAACCGTGTAAATATACGAGACTAAAAAATTAGCATGCCAGTCTCGTGACCTGCTAAACATATTTTTAAAATTCTAAAATTCTAAAATTACTTTTTCTTAAAATTGCCTTTTGTAATTTTACATTGTGTAATCTGTGAAATTTTAAAATTGCTCTTCTTCTTCTTTTGATATTTTTGGCTAATCCTTTTTGTCTGAGATTAAGCCTTAGTTGTGCTTGTTGAGCACAGTTCCTGAATTTCATTATAGATGCCGCTTCATAGGAAGAGGATTTGAGGTAGTAACAAATTGATTAATACTTTTTAAGATTAAAGATTTAAAGATTAAAGATTTTAAAGATTAAGGATTTTTTAAAGCTAAATATAGGCTCTTTCTGTATAGATGCGCATAGATTACTGTTGGCCTAATTAATGTCATATTAGCGAATAGATTCTAGAATTTTAATCTACTTGACATTATCTACATATCTAAACCATGATTCCATCGTTGCACGGCAAATCAGATTTTTTTAAAGTACAGCTCTCAAATCAGAGTTTAATGGAAAATACCAGTTAGGTTTAAACGTCAATTCAGCAATTGAAATTCTAAATTTTCGAGTTAATTTTAAAAAATCTGCGTGATTGTCAATTAAGAAGAAACCAATTCAATTGGTATCTGCGATGACATAAGAGACGAAATTAGCTTAAATTTTTCATTTTCATCATCGAGTATTTGACTCATTATTTTACGTCATTTGACTGACATTATTTCTTTTTCACCCGGAGGGATGGTGTCCACTTGGAATAGTCTGAATGCTAATTTGGATCCTTAGACCTTAAAGTCGAAACTATTTTGGTGTAAGCATTATTCATGTCTACCTTTTTTTCTGAAAAAGCTTTTTGTACGAAAATTAAAATGTTTGTGTTGCATTTTGTGTTAAAAATCATACAGGTAAGATGATTTAGACCTTTTTTGGCCTTACAGTTTAAAGTGCTGTTTGCTTCAATGCTATGCCATTTGAAGAACATTGGCAGAACATTTGAAATGGGAAAGCTTCCTAATACCTTTTTCACTATTAGAGATATTTTCTCCCAGAAAGAAACAAGTTTGAATGAGTATGAAAGAAGGATAGAAAATTTTTTAGCTAGACTATTTCTCTAGTTAAGAAAACGACAAAATTGTGTATGTCTCTTGTAAAAGGTATTCGTAAATACGTTTATATTTATTTTTTATCTCCAGGGGAAAACATACTGAATCAGTTGTTGTAGAATAACTAAAAATATTGGATTACTGACTGGAGGACCGTTTTCTAGTGTAGCCGAACCACGAAGGATTAGATTAGGAGATTAGAAAATTCTCATTGTAAAATTAAAACTTGAAAATAGTACATATTATGGTGTAACAATAAATCATTAAAAACTTTTTTGCAACAAATCAAAAAGCACAACATAGAATAATATTGTTTTCTCCATTGGACGCTATATGCCAAACAATTTTTTTTAGTTAAGCCCTGTTCTCATTTGGTGCTTTACGGACATAATTGAAAACTAATCTCCTGTGAAAACATGAAAACACTCCTTTTCAACTCAGCCCATGAAAAACGCTGTTTCTATTAGCTGATTTTTTTGTCATTCCTCTAAAAAATGCCAAAGAGTATTTGCTTGAGGCTTAGTCGTATTCATAGTCACCAAGTATCGTTACTAGCCAAAATGTTGGGGGGGGGGCAAGAGATTTTACCGACTGGCTCGTCTTTTTACCGACTGTTTTTTTATTAATAATTAGCATAAAGTCCGCTCGAATACAATGCGTAAAATCACTGCATGAGTCGGTAAAACAGCTGCATTTACCAACCGAGATTTAGATTTCGATACATATCATCTCACTATTTTATTGCTGATTATTTAACCAAATGGAAAGTTGTGTCACCATCTGTAAAATCACGGCAGGCGTTGTTAAGACTGCTGCGTTTACCGATCAAGTTCGAAATTTATGTAGATGACATGTCAGTATCTTCATGGTCTTTATTGAACCGAATAGTCCCCGAAGCCGCGCCACGCCGAAATAACGGTGGCGAATGTGTGATTCAGTAGAAATTTTTTTGGCGGCACGCCGCCGATTCTAGACCGGCGGCACGCCACGGCGCGCCGATTTTTCTAATTAAAAATAATAATAAAAATTCCACTTCACCAAGCACGTTCAACCTCGATTTTAGTAAGGATGTTTAAATGGTTGGCTAAAAACATACAAGAACAATATGACAAAACAGGAATTTTTTGTTCCGTGCGGAGAGTGTTTATGTTCACCGTGCATCAGACCAAGTAGAATTCTCATTTTTAGCCACTAGACCCAGGGAAACCTATGTTGTGTTTATGTTTCACATCGCATTGTTCCTATAAAATCCCGTTTTTAGTCATTTCCTTCTTGTTAATGATTTAGGATAATGTGTGTATAACTTTCAAAGTTTGAATTTTAAACATATCCTGTTCATAAAATACATACGAAAAGGAAGTGAAAAAAAAAAACAAATAACAACATCGAAAAAACACTGTATACAAATCAGATGCCATGGCTTAACAACACCAACGATTTTAAATCAGCGGTTACATCACTTCAGTTACAATTGATGTCACTCTGCCTGGAGCCATTGATCTTTTTGCAGTCACTATCAGTCCTGTCGTGCTAAGAAGCCGTTTAGCTGGGGCACATGTGGCCGGTACAGCCAGAACTTGACGACCATAGACTGCCACTCGCGGGATCTGATACTAGTATTGGACCTTGGGGTCCCACAGAATGCCGCAAATGGGCTTCTTCTTTGTATCTGCTGAAATAAGTTGTTTTATAAGGGAGAACAAACTTGCACCTTCACCATAGGGCTCCTGCGCCCTACACTACAGGAGGAACTAAACTGCACCTTTACCCTCTTTTCTTATCAACACGGAATAACCCTCCGAAATTCTCTTCTGAAAGAAGTGGTCAATATATAACGTTTCAAGTCAAAGTTTAAGGCTACATCAACTTCAGTGTGCTCTGCTAACTGTGCAAAAAAATGTAATTCATTTCTATAGATATATTTCTATACTAGCTCTAGATAATCTACCAAGCGGGAAACTACTGCAAATCAGCATCGATAAATAAATGAAACCCAAAACGAACAAAAATAACAATAAATAACTGAGTCAAACTCAAAACGAGCAGAAATTAACATAAGCTGGGCTCAAAACCCCTATGCCTTCCCAAGGACAGAACATAATTTGAACTTTACTGAAAAAATATAAATGTTCTTAGTTTTACAACTTTAATAAATCAAACAATTTAAACATTTTGATTGCTAAATATCAGTATATGTATAATAAACTAACAATGCATATTCATTTGTATATTTGTCAGTGAAGTACAAATTATGTTCTGGCCTTGGGAAAACATAGGGATTTTGCTCCCAACTTACGTTAATTTCTGCTCGTTTTGAGTTTGACTCGGTTATTTATTGTAATTTCTGTTCGTTTTGGGTTTCATTTATTTATCGATGCTGATTTGTGGTAGTTTCACGCTTGGTAAATTATTTGACTTTAATTTTGCTTATTTTTGGTTTAATAGAGTTTTTTACTTTTCTTTGAAAAAACTTATTTTTTGGAAACAGTGTTTGTAATTAATTTCTGTTCGTTTTACATTGAGATAGTCTTTTCAGGGAAAAAGAAAATCATACTTTAAATCTTTTTCGTTTTTTTATAGTTTGGCCTGCTATTTGTATGTTGGAAAAGAATTTTCAGCAAAATTTAACAACATAGACCCTTATAAAAATCTGGACACAAATAATAGTGTTTAATTTAGTTTCATACCTCCTCTAGTT
The DNA here is from genome assembly GCF_049724085.1 of Artemia sp. Qi Xiang Cuo. Classification (NCBI taxonomy): domain Eukaryota; kingdom Metazoa; phylum Arthropoda; class Branchiopoda; order Anostraca; family Artemiidae; genus Artemia; species Artemia sp. Qi Xiang Cuo. The sequence goes on along the minus strand of NC_142803.1, from coordinate 20,294,278 downwards.
AACCTGAAATGGAAAACTTGATAACATCCGCAAAAAAATTTGTTTACTTTCTTTGATAGCTTGGATAAACTTACTCTATTTTGATTTGGTCAAATTTTAAGAGCAGAAGAAGCCCTGAAAGTTTGAACATAATTCCCTCAGTCGTTCTTAAGATATTGCTGAGATGCCTTAATGGGAATTAGCATAAACACAGTGCATTTTGATTGAATCTTAAGGCAACATTTACTTTTTAAACATAAAGGCAAATGGAAGGATGGGCGTGGGTGGGGGATTAGTTTCCCTCCAATCACTTTTGACTATTAAAAGGGACATCAGCCCTTTCTGTTTTCAGTCGAATGAACCCTTTTTGAAGTTCCTACGTCAACTCCTTCGATACAAAGTACCCCGGTCTATACAACCCCAACAAAAGAATAATAAATTACACCCACATCGATCTCTACTATAAAAATGTCAAGCCTTCCAATCACTTTCGATTATTAAAAAGGGCACTAGACTTTTCGATTTCCAAACTAATGATCCCTTTTTGAGTTTCTACGACAACACGTTCTATAAATACCTTATATGCCCCCAGGGCATAAATTACAACCCTTAACCTAAGGGCTGTGAGGGTGGCTGTCAGCCTCTAAGACCTAATTTCCAGAACTTTCAATTACGTTAAACAAAATGGCTATTTCAAAATTTTGATTGTATGTGTTTCGAGAAATGGTGGGCTTGGAAGGGGTGATAGTTGCCTTCCAATCGTTTTCGACTATTAAAAAGGGCACAAGCCACTCCAATCTCCAATTGAATGAGCCCTTTTTGAAGTTTCTACGACAACTTCTTCGATATGAAGTGCCCTGGTCTAAAGGAAAAAATAATAAATAATTCATTGTGCCAACATCGTTCTTATATACCTCCAGGGCATAACTACAAAACCCTTGCCCTAAGGGTTGTGGGGGAGTAGCCTCCTCAAAAAACATATTTTCTGTCTGGAAATCAGTTACACTGAACAAAATGGCTATCTTAAAATTTTGATTGAATGTGTTTGGGGAAACAATGGGCGTGGACGTGGTGTTAGCTGCCTTCCAATCACTTTTGACTATTAGAAAGGGCACTAGTTATTCCAATTTCCGATCGAATGAGCCCTTTTTTAAGTTTCTACGACAACTCCTTCGATACGAATTGCCCTGGTATGGAAAAAAATAAAAAAAAATAAAATAAAAAAAAAATAAGCCCTTGTGCCAACATTGTTCTTTACTTAGACAGCTTGATTGTGCTGCCTTTAACAACATCCTTAAGTGCTTATGGTTCTTTTATCTATTTCTTTTCAACCAAAAAATCAGTAAGAAACATAAACGAAATTTTGAAGTGGAATGTATAATTTTTGTTTCAAGAAAAATTTCTTCTTCTCCTTCCTACGAACCGATATACATGGCGAGCCCAAGGTGACAGTATTTGTCTTTAAGAAACAGATTAGCCAGGATGACGGTTGACGCCCAGAGGTTGCTCGCTATAACCAAAAAAGAGAAAAAAAAAACAGTGGTGGATTAGTGACGCCGCCGCCGATATAATCAGCGGCGGCGTCAGCGCGCTGATGCAAGCTCGGTGGCGCGCCGCCGTTTTTTTTCGGCGGCGTGCTACCGATTTTCGGCGCGGCTTCGGGGTCTAGAACCGAACAAAGAATTTTAGGGGCGTCGGAAATATCGTGGTGTGAAGCGCCACGATTTTACTGACTTTTTTTTCCGAGTGACCAATAACAGTGGGGGGGGGTCCCTCCCCCTATACATGACGGCACTGGTCCCACCTAGGCTCCAGGTTTCTCTGTTCGGGTAAAGCGATGTCTCTTGGACCAAACCTTATCTGAGACTTCTTTATTCATACGAAGCCTGAGTGAACGTACAAGTCTTTGGTAAGACTCGGTCCCAGATACAATGCTTCATGGGAACGGAGATCTCTATGTGTGACTACGACTAACCCTTGCCTGAATAGACTTAATAGAAGAAGGGGCTTAGAACTTTTATTGGTTCTCTGTCTTAAAGAGATATAAAAAAAAGTGTAGTAGACGGATCTTAAATAGCCCTGCCGTGAGCCAGGGGTCACACTAATTTTTAGAAATTTAAGTCATGGTCTTATTTTCCACAGTTTTGTCTATTGCTTTGCCTTAATCTTTTTTTCTAGGAAATTATAACAAACGGTAGTTGGCCACTATAGTGCTTAACTCCCTTATTGCGACCATAATTTCAAAATTGAAAATTTAGCAGGACTCCTGATTAACGGCGAAATTTCGCAAAATCTTGCCTCTACTCTTTGTCTACCTTTATAGGCCTTTTTTATTAATAAGGCTTTATTCCAGTTCATTTCTCACTTTCTATGTTTTATTAAGGAATTATGTTAACTTTAGTCAATTAAAAAGGAATAGGCTGACTTTTATCGCTTTATTCGGGGATAATCCATTCCCTGTCCCACCAAGTTAAGGATTGATAAGGGAAGAAGCTATTCCTCAACGGAACAAAAAAATTTGCTTATTTCTCTTTGTTTAACTAAAGTTACCACCATTTCTTAACAAAACATAGATAGTGAGGAACAAAGCTTTCTTAATAAAAGAGACCTTATGATGATTTTCTTATCGTCCGAACCACAGACAACAAAAAAATATATGATACGTTTGTCTATTTGTCCTATCTTACAATGTTAATAAAAAGGTATCCATGAGCCTTTTGGCTATGTTTGATAATGTTGATGCGTTCTAGAAGCCTGAGAAACTGAGGATGGACGAGCAAAAGCACCAAATTGATTGGTACATACTACACACATTTTGTCTGTGGTCCGCTTGCTATTCTTTTTTGATTTTTCGTGGTTAGATGGCATTATTTAGCAATAAATTTAAAAATTTACAGAAAAAGCGGGAAAAAGTCGGCTTTCCAGAGAAGTGTTCATTTTTATTTGGTATTCAAGAAAAAAGTAGGTTTGTGATGAGTCCCAATAGTAGCAATGTACTAAGCGCTTTACAAGAAGGAAAAGGAGACAAGCCATATACAGTCCTTGTTGAAGGAAATATAGGAAGTGGGAAAACATCCTTTCTAAATTACTTTTCTCAGTTCAAAGACGTTGAAACATTGGCAGAACCTGTTGACAAGTGGAGGAATTTTAAAGGATTTAATTTACTTGTAAGTTCTCTCTCAGACAATCCATGCCTAGGCTAATCAAAAGATTTTATGTTAGACTAGGGGCCTTTAGCCTATGTGTTTTGAGATGCCCCACAAGGAAAGATTCCTTGATCCCTGTCTTTGTAAAATTCTAGATTGGGGCATCTGTTGGTCTTGGGAAGTATTTACTTTAGGTAGCCTTAATAAGACTCACAGGAATGGATCCATAGTCTTAATAACTACATGGAAGTTGGTTTGGTACTTGTGCATTATACCCACTCTTTTATATAGCCTTTGTCCAACATTTATCAACTTACTTAGCTGAGCACATGCGGTGTGCAAAAGTGAAGTGTGAAGGTAGAGAGAATTTTACAGTGGTTTTTGAAGACATAATAACGTTCTGGATGCATAAATGCAACATGTAATTATTGTAATTTGGATAAGCAGTGTTCACAAGCATGTCTAGCTAGAATCCCATGTCTAGCTAGAATCCCATGCCTAGACATGTGTCTAGCCAGAATCCAATGTCTAGGCAATGACATTCACAAGTAAAATTTGGTGCTTAGCTAGACAAGGCACTTGGCTAGACATTAAGTTCTAGACTCTAGAACAGATTGTTTAGGATTTTTGATTACATCCAATCAGAATGTGTCAAGTTCCACTATTTTCATCATTTTTGTTTACATTTGTAAACTGAAATTTAATTTTAGTTTTCTTATTAATTTTTTTTTCAATTTAGGCAAATATACAACACCAGACATAATAATGAAGCACACTAAGGCAATTGTTTTGCTTATCTCATCCATTAGCTTGTGACAGTAAAAATACAGATTATATAATATTTGAAAGTTTTGCCTGCATAAAATCTGTTGATTGGCTAGAAATGACAATTTGACACTAAATTTGTAGTTTTAGCTAAGCACCAAGTTTAACATGTGAACAGTTGTTGCCTAGACATTGGATTATGGCTAGACATGGGATTCTAGCTAGAGGCGTTTGTGAATGCTGCTTTAATAAGCCATTATAATCTAGTTTTTTCTTTTCAATTGCTTGTAAAAAAAGAGACCACTTTTTTAATCTATGCTGACAAATTATCCCCCCCCCCTGATAGCCCATGGAAAATCTAAAAACTGAAAATAACACTCCAGCAATGAAGTTCTTACATTGTATTTTACAAGGGATTTTTATTAGGCTAATTAGATTATCTTGATTTCTTCTATTATGACAAAATTTAAAAAATCATTTCAACTAATATTTTGGTAAATTACAAACTCAGTCACATAAGAGATAAATCACCAAATAGAATGATAACAAGTTTAATATAAGAGCTAGAAGGTATGACTGCATTGATGTAACAAAGAAGTATGTTAATAGGGCTGCATATGGAACCATCAGTAAGGTGTGGGGGTGCATTTGCAAGTGAATCAATTAGTATATCTGGAGAAGACATACAAAAAGGAATTGAGAATATTCACCTTTTACTTTCTCAGATATGGAATCTTGTATGTATTAACTACAGTTGAAAAAAACTGGGTGGATACAAATTAGCCTATGTCATTTCATCCACAAGCCTAATAGAGGTAATATGCACATTATAACAAAAGTTTTGCTGGATGAAAATTACTGGCAAATTTCAATTCTAATGTAAAGTAGGTTAAGTTTCAATTTATTTTATTCTAATTAACCATATTATTTAGCATCTTGTGTTGAAATTAAAAGGGCTTAAAAATATGTACTATATTCATCTGTTGGTTTTTCTTGCTTTTAATGACGATTTTGATTATTCTACAAGTTTTATGCAAAAAGCTGTTAACTATAATTTCAAGTTTTTTTTAAAGGAGAATGAAATTTGGAATGTTTTAACACCAAGAAATTTGCTTACTGTGACCATTCAAAGACCATATAGTACTCATTAGACTGAGGAGGAATTAATCAGAATTTAATCTAGTCTGTTGACAAGTCTGCAAAAAAGAAAAGTACAAAGTGGATGTTTTAATACTTCTTAGGGTAAAAGCATCCCAAAATATAAATGTCAAAAAATACCAAAAGATTTTATTCATTTACTCTTTGCTTACAAGGCAATTAACAAAATGTTTATTTGAAGACTTGCTTATTGCATAGATTCAGGTTTTTTTTTTTTTATTTGGTCCCCCTAGTGACAGATCAATATTAATTGCTCATTCAATTAGGGCCTTTAAATAAAATCATAAATTACTCAATTGTTATCTTCAAGACATTTTTTTTAGGTCTTCTGCTTTCTTTCTTTTTTTCATTTTTACAGAAATGAATTAAAAACGAATAGATATTTAATAAAAAACACACATTTTTTTTTAAAACAAAAGTAAAGGGCAAAGCTATATCTCTAGCAGAACAAAAAGAACTAACAGAAATTATAATGACCAATGGACTAAAATTAAAAAAGAATACTAGATTTTATAAGAAATGAGACCAATTGTGAAGTTATGTTCCAAATATAAAAGTGATAATTAACTCAAAACAAACAGAAATTAATAGATATAATAGCTGAGAAGTTGTCCCCCTTTGCACCCCTATTATAGTTTAAAAATACAGATACTAAAGTTAGAAGAAACAGATGTTAGACTTAATAAAAAGTGAAACCAATAAGGAACTTCAAATGTACCAAAAATAAAACTGATATTCACCTCATACTTAAAACAAACATAAATTACTAGATATATAAAGAGGGAAGTTGTCCTCCTTGCACCCCAATCATATGGCAAGTGCCATTTGTGCTTTACTGAAAGCAATGTATATTTAAAGCAATTTCTCTTTTATCATCATAACATTGAGTAATAAATAGATTAACAAAAGGTCTCAAAATTAATGTGATTATATTTTAGAATATTAATCTTGTTTGACGAGGCTGATATACACTAAAGTTCCATTCATTCCAAACATATTTCTTTAAGATACATAAAAGAGCTGAATGAATTTATCATTGCAACACTTCAAAGAATATAGTTGATTTCTTCAAAAATTAAAACTATTTATTTTCAAAATGTAATTTAGGCACCATTGCTCTACATTTTAAAATGAAATAGACCAATAATGAATAATTTAGACATAGAATTGTTTTTCTAATGTGTATATTATTTATTTATTCCAGATCATATCTCAACATTTTTAATGTATTTTGACAAAAAAATGGGAAAAATAATGCTTTTTTCCCTTTTTTTCGTTTTAAAAATTCTAAACTGTATTTTATTGAAAATATTATGCCTTTTAAACAGTTTAGCTTTTATAGGACCATATCTAGGATTTTTTTTCAAGAGAGGGGCTATGTTTTTTTCAAGGCGAGTTACAAAAAACTTTAACAAAACAAATCAAAATGTGTTTTTTTCATTTTTCTAGTTTTTTTATGGTTATATTTTAGCCTTTGGGGGAGGGGAGGTTAAGGGAGCTGAAACCCAATAACATTCTTTACTTTAGGTACAGCCTTAGTTTTTAATCGACAAAACATCCATTTTTTTTATTTTGTTTTGAAATTACTTAAGATATATATTGCTTCCAGTAAAGCGTGAATGACACTCGCCTTATAATTGGGATGCAACAAGGACGACTTCCCAGTTCATATTTCTAGTTATTTCTGTTCATTTAAGTTTGGGTTGAATGTTTTATTCTTGGTACATTATAAGTTCATTATTGGTTTCATTTTTTTATTAAGTCTAATATCCGTTTCTTTTATACTTTTAGTTAGTTGTTCATTATAAATGCTGTTAGTTTTTTTTTTGCTATGCTCAAGACATAGCTTTGCTCTTTACTTTTGTTTGAGAACAATTGTTTTTTTTTTTACATTTAATACATAAAGTACAGTTTCTTGAACATCAGGCCTGTTATCATATTCTATTTCTAAGGTCCCTTTCAGTTCTGTTTCTGCAGGTTTTTTTTTGTTGCTACTTTTTTCAGGAGCTCCTCTGAATAATTTTGAGAGGTAAATTCTCCCTCCTCATATTTCCAAGTGTGGAAAAATTAATGACATAAAAATTGCCTTTCTCATGTATTATCAAACTCGTCCTCCATATGCTGGGCCTGTGGGTGTTTTTCTCCTTCAAGAGAAAGTTCAGTACTAAAGATATGTAAACGCAAATTATTATTATTATTATTTGTTGGACATCCATCTTTATACAACAAAAATGACAGAGCACTACAAAAAAACAAAAAAAAAAGCACTATACTTACTAGCACAATAGGCAATTCAATAAACACAAAAAAAAACGAAATAAAGAAAAACACAGGTACTTGTAACAAAAGTGAAGAAAAAGAACTGTGATAATGCACAAATGTATAAATGTAACTAGTGTAAATGGAGTTGATTCCTAGCATGGTTTGAAATCTTTTGGTTGATTTTTTCTATAAATTTAGCAACAGCTAATGTAGGATATGCTATATCAAATCTAATTAATGAACTGCATGTCTGCAGATTGAATATCTCGATAAGTATTTTGCAAAGCAGAAGAAAGTGCTATGGATTATCAATTTATCAGCATGTGTAAGAACCTTCTAGAAGCAAGCAGTATAGAGAATGTGGGCGAGAGCAGCAGTGTTGTATAGGGTGGACAGATAATAGTGATTAAAACGAAGCTTATTAGAGACTATGGTTTTCATTCACCAATAAATACAAAATGGAAATATAATACCTTTATTCCCCTCGAAAGGCTATGGAAGCATATGAAGCTGATGTTCGGCATTTAGTGTGTTCTGTTAGGAGATGACGAGTGTGAAAAATAGTATTTCCAATGGGAATGCTGAGATAAACAATTTGGTCAGACTGGCAGACCTTTGAATTTTCAAGTACAATTTCCTCAGGAAATTGGGGCAACAGTTAGACTGGGCAAAGAATTAGGCTTATTTTAAGTTGTCATTATTGTAAAAAAAAAAATTAATTCTAAGTTTAGAATATTTATTAAAAATGGAGACTCAACTAAATAGAAGGCTGAATGAAGTCAACTTTGGAAACTTTTGTAGGGCTATCTGTTTTGATTATATTGTTAAATAGAATTGGGTTATATCTTTTCTGACTTTTAATGATGACACATTCAGTTTAGAATTATTTCAGAGTTATGTTGATTATTTAGCATTTCTTCCCTAGTAGCAATATATATATATATATGTATATATATATATATATATATATATATATATATATATATATATATATATATATTAGGGTCGTATCAAGGATTTTTTTTCGGGATGGGGGGGGGGTTAAATTTTGTTTTAAGAAACGCATCGAAAATATGTTTATATTCAATTTTGTTAAGTTTTTATGAGCTGGACAGAAGTTACGGGGGGGGGGGGGTCATAACCCCCCCCCCTGGATTTT